>NW_028225182.1:54007656-54130015 GCF_052327205.1 Somniosus microcephalus | reverse complement strand
CTGAGAGAGTGCCGCACTGTCGGAGGGGCAGTACTGAGGGAGCGCCGCACTGTGGGAGGGGCAGAACTGAGGGAGCGCCGCACTGTCTGAGGGGCAGTACTGAGGGAGCACCGCACTGTCGGAGGGGCAGTACTGAGGGAGCACCGCACTGTGGTAGGGGCAGTATTGAGGGAGCGCCGCACTGTCGGAGGGGCAGTACTGAGGGAGCGCCGCACTGTCGGTGGGGCAGTACTGAGGGAGAGCTGCACTGTCGGAGGGGCAGTACTGAGGGAGCGCAGCACTGTGGAAGGGGCAGAACTGAGGGAGCGCCGCACTGTGGGAGGGGCAGTACTGAGGGAGCGCCGCACTGTGGGAGGGGCAGTACTGTGGGAGCGCCGCACTGTCGGAGGGGCAGTACTGAGGGAGCGCCGCACTGTGGGAGGGGCAGTACTGAGGGAGCGCCGCACTGTGGGTGGGGCAGTACTGAGGGAACGCCGCACTGTCGGAGGGGCAGTACTGAGGGAGCGCCGCACTGTGGGAGGGGCTGTACTGAGGGATCGCCGCACTGTTGGAGGGGCAGTACTGAGGGAGTGCCGCACTGTCGGAGGGGCAGTGCCGAGGGAACGCCGCGCTTTCGGAGGGGCAGTACTGAGAGAGTGCCGCACTGTCGGAGGAGCAGTACTGAGGGAGCGCAGCACTTTCGGAGGCGCAGTACTGAGGGAGCGCCGCACTGTCGGCGTTGCTGTACTGAGGGAGCGCCGCACTGTGGGAGGGGCAGTACTGAGGGAGCGCCGCATTCTTGGAGGGGCAGTAATGAGGCAGCGCCGCACTGTGGGAGGGGCAGTACTGAGGAGCGCCGCACTGTCGGAGGGGCAGGACTGCGGGAGCGCCGCACTGTCGAGGGGCAGTACTGAGGGAGCGCCGCACTGTCAGAGGGGCAGTACTGAGGGAGGGGCGTGCTATCCGAAGGGCAGTACTGAGAGAGTGCCACACTGTCGGAGGGGGAGTACTGAGGGAGCGCCGCACTGTTGGAGGGGCAGTACTGAGGGAGTGCCGCACTGTCGGAGGGGCAGCACTGAGGGAGCGCAGCACTGCCGACGGGGCAGTACTGAGGGAGCGCCGCACTGTCTGCGGGGCAGTACTGAGGGAGAGCCACACTGTCGGAGGGGCAGTACTGAGGGAGCGCCGCACTGCCGGAGGGGCAGTACTGAGGGAGCGCCGCACTGTCGGAGGGGCAGTCCTGAGGGAGCGCCGCCCTGTCGGAGGGGCAGTATGGAGGGAGCGCCACACTGTCAAAGGGGCAGTACTGAGGGAGCGCTGCACTGTGGGTGGGGCAGTACAGAGGGAGCGCCGCACTGTTGGAGGGGCAGTAATGAGGGAGCGCCGCACTGTCGGAGGGGCAGTACTGAGGGAGCGCCGCACTGTCGGAGGGGCAGTACTGAGGGAGCGCCGCACTGTCGGAGGGTCAGTACTGAGGGAGCACCGCACTGTCGGAGGGGCAGTACTGAGTGAGCGCCGCACTGTGGGAGGGGCAGTACTGAGGGAGTGCTGCACTGTCGGAGGGGCAGTACTGAGGAGCGCAGCACTGCAGACGGGGCAGTACTGAGGGAGCGCCACACTGTCAGCGGGGCATAACTGAGGGAGCGCCGCACTGTGGGAGGGGCAGTACTGAGGGAGCGCCGCACTGTTGGAGGGGCAGTACTGAGGGAGCGCCGCACTATTGGAGGGGCAGTGCTGAGGGAACGCCGCGCTTTCGGAGGGGGCAGTACTGAGAGAGTGCCGCACTGTCGGAGGGGCAGTACTGAGGGAGCGCAGCACCTTCGGAGGGGCAGTACTGAGGGAGCGCCGCACTGTCAGCGGGGCTGTACTGAGGGAGTGCCGCTCTGTGGGAGGGGCAGTACTGAGGGAGCGCCGCATTGTCGGAGGGGCAGTAATGAGGCAGCGCCGCACTGTGGGAGGGGCAGTACTGAGGGAGCTCTGCACTGTCGGAGGGGCAGTACTGAGGGAGCGCAGCACTGCAGACGGGGCAGTACTGAGGGAGCGCCACACTGTCAGCGGGGCAGAACGGAGGGAGAGCCGCACTGTCGGAGGGGCCGTCCTGAGGGAGGGCCGCACTGTCGGAGGGGCAGTACTGAGGGAGTGTCGCGCTGTCGGAGGGGCAGTACTGAGAGAGTGCCGCACTGTGGAGCGGCAGTACTGAGGGAACGCCGCGCTTTCGGAGGGGCAGTACTGAGAGAGTGCCGCACTGTCGGAGGGGCAGTACTGAGGGAGCGCAGCACTTTCGGAGGGGCAGTACTGAGGGAGCGCCGCACTGTCAGCGGGGCTGGACTGAGGGAGCGCCGCAGTGTGGGAGTGGCAGTACTGAGGGAGCGCCGCATTGTCGGAGGGGCAGTAATGAGGCAGCGCCGCACTGTGGGAGGGGCAGTACTGAGGGAGCGCCGCACTGTGGGTGGGGCAGTACTGAGGGAACGCCGCACTGTCGGAGGGGCAGGACTGCGGAGCGCCGCACTGTCGGAGGGGCAGTACTGAGGGAGCGCCGCACTGTCGGAGGGGCAGTACTGAGGGAGGGCCGTGCTGTCCGAAGGGTAGTACTGAGAGAGTGCCACACTGTCGGAAGGGGGAGTACTGAGGGAGCACCGCACTGTTGGAGGGGCAGTACTGAGGGAGTGCCGCACTGTCGGAGGAGCACCACTGAGGGAGCGCAGCACTGCCGACGGGGCAGTACTGAGGGAGCGCCGCACTGTCTGCGGGGCAGTACTGAGGGAGAGCCGCACTGTCGGAGGGGCAGTACTGAGGGAGCGCCGCACTGCCGGAGGGGCAGTACTGAGGGAGCGCCGCACTGTCGGAGGGGCAGTACTGAGGGAGCGCCGCCCTGTCGGAGGGGCAGTATGGAGGGAGCGCCACACTGTCGGAGGGGCAGTACTGAGGGAGCGCCGCACTGTCGGAGGGTCAGTACTGAGGGAGCACCGCACTGTCGGAGGGGCAGTACTGAGTGGGCGCCGCACTGTGGGAGGGGCAGTACTGAGGGAGTGCTGCACTGTCAGAGGGGCAGTACTGAGGGAGTGCAGCACTGCAGACGGGGCAGTACTGAGGGAGCGCCACACTGTCAGAGGGGCAGAACTGAGGGAGAGCTGCACTGTCGGAGGGGCAGTACTGAGGGAGGGCCGCACTGTCGGAGGGGCAGCACTGAGGGAGCGCCGCACTGTGGGAGGGGCAGTACTGAGGGAGCGCCGCACTGTTGGAGGGGCAGTACTGAGGGATCGCCGCACTGTTGGAGGTGCAGTGCTGAGGGAACGCCGTGCTTTCGGAGGGGCAGTACTGAGAGAGTGCCGCACTGTCGGAGGGGCAGCACTGAGGGAGCGCAGCACTTTCGGAGGGGCAGTACTGAGGGAGCGCCGCACTGTCAGCGGGGCTGTACTGAGGGAGCGCCGCTCTGTGGGAGGGGCAGTACTGAGGGAGCGCCGCATTGTCGGAGGGGCAGTAATGAGGCAGCGCCGCACTTTGGGAGGGGCAGTACTGAGGGAGCTCTGCACTGTCGGAGGGGCAGTACTGAGGGAGCGCCGCACTGTGGGTGGGGCAGTACTGAGGGAGCGCCGCACTGTCGGAGGGGCAGGACTGCGGGAGCGCCGCACTGTCGGAGGGGCAGTACTGAGGGAGCGCCGCACTGTCGGAGGGGCACTACTGAGGGAGGGCCGCGCTGTCCGAAGGGCAGTACTGAGAGAGTGCCACACTGTCGGAGGGGCAATACAGAGGGAGTGCCGCACTGTTGGAGGAGCAGTACTGAGGGAGCGCCGCACTGTCAGTGGGGCAGTACTGAGGGAGAGCCGCACTGTCGGAGGGGCAGTACTGAGAGAGCGCCGCACTGCCGGAGGGGCAGTACTGAGGGAGCGCTGCACTGTGGGTGGGGCAGTAGAGAGGGAGCGCCGCACTGTTGGAGGGGCAGTACGGAGGGAGCGCCGCACTGTCGGAGGGGCAGTACTGAGGGAGCACTGCACTGTGGGAGGGGCAGTACTGAGGGAGCTCTGCACTGTCGGAGGGGCAGTACTGAGGGAGCGCCGCACTGTGGGTGGGGCAGTACTGAGGGAGAGCTGCACTGTCGGAGGGGCAGTACTGAGGGAGCGCAGCACTGTGGAAGGGGCAGAACTGAGGGAGCGCCGCACTGTGGGAGGGGCAGTACTGAGGGAGCGCCGCACTGTGGGAGGGGCAGTACTGTGGGATCGCCGCACTGTCGGAGGGGCAGTACTGAGGGAGCGCCGCACTGTGGGAGGGGCAGTACTGAGGGAGCGCCGCACTGTCGGAGGGGCAGTACTGAGGGAGCGCCACACTGTCGGAGGTGCAGTACTGAGGGAGCGCCACGCTGTCGGAGGGGCAGTACTGAGAGAGTGCTGCACTGTCGGAGGGGCAGTACTGAGGGAGCGCCGCACTGTCGGAGGGGCAGTACTGAGGGAGCCCTGCACTGTGGGTGGGGCAGTATTGAGGGAGCGCCGCACTGTCGGAGGGGCAGTACTGAGGGAGGGGCAGTACTGAGCGAGCGCCGCACTGTCGGAGGGGCAGTACTGAGGGAGCGCCACACTGTCAGAGAGGCAGTACTGATGGAGCGCCGCACTGTCGGAGGGGCAGTACTGAGGGAGCGCTGCACTGTCAGAGGGGCAGTACTGAGGGAGCGCCGCACTGTCGGAGGGGCAGTACTGAGGGAGCCCTGCACTGTGGGTGGAGCAGTACTGAGGGAGCGCCGC
This sequence comes from Somniosus microcephalus, assembly GCF_052327205.1. Lineage (NCBI taxonomy): Eukaryota > Metazoa > Chordata > Chondrichthyes > Squaliformes > Somniosidae > Somniosus > Somniosus microcephalus. Next base: position 54,125,300 of record NW_028225182.1, on the reverse strand, counting down.
GCTGTCGAAGGGGCAGTACTGAGAGAGTGCCGCACTGTCGGAGGGGCAGTACTGAGGGAGCGCCGCACATGTAGGAGGGGCAGTACTGAGGGAGCGCCGCACTGTGGGAGGGTTAGTACTGAGGGAGCGCCGCACTGTCGGAGGGGCAGTACTGAGGGAGCGCCGCACTGTGGGAGGGTAAGTACTGAGGGAGCGCCACACTGTCGGAGGGGCAGTGCTGAGGGAGCGCCACGCTGTCGGAGGGGCAGTACTGAGAGAGTGCCGCACTGTCGGAGGGGCAGTACTGAGGGAGCGCCGCACTGTTGGAGGGGCAGTACTGCGTGAGTGCCGCACTGTCGGAGGGGCAGCAATGAGGGAGCACAGCACTTTCGGAGGGGCAGTACTGAGGGAGCGCCACACTGTCAGAGGGGCAGTACTGAGGGAGCGCCGCACTGTCGGAGGAGCAGTACTGAGGGAGCGCCGCGCTGTCGGTCGGGCAGTACTGAGAGAGTGCCGCACTGTCGGAGGGTCAGTAATGAGGGAGCACCGCACTGTCGGAGGGGCAGTACTGAGTGAGCGCCGCACTGTGGGAGGGTCAGTACTGAGGGAGTGCTGCACTGTCGGAGGGGCAGTACTGAGGGAGCGCCGCACTGTCGGAGGGTCAGTACTGAGGGAGCACCGCACTGTCGGAGGGGCAGTACTGAGTGAGCGCCGCACTGTGGGAGGGGCAGTACTGAGGGAGTGCTGCACTGTCGGAGGGGCAGTACTGAGGGAGCGCAGCACTGCAGACGGGGCAGTACTGAGGGAGCGCCACACTGTCAGCGGGGCAGAACTGAGGGAGAGCTGCACTGTCGGAGGGGCAGTACTGAGGGAGGGCCGCACTGTCGGAGGGGCAGTACTGAGGGAGTGCCGCGCTGTCGGAGGGGCAGTACTGAGAGAGTGCCGCACTGTCGGAGGGGCAGTACTGAGGGAGCGCCGCACTGTGGGAGGGGCAGTACTGAGGGAGCGCCGCACTGTTGGAGGGGCAGTACTGAGGGAGCGCCACACTGTTGGAGGGGCAGTGCTGAGGGAACGCAGCGCTTTCGGAGGGGCAGTACTGAGAGAGTGCCGCACTGTCGGAGGGGCAGTACTGTGGGAGCGCAGCACTTTCGGAGGGGCAGTACTGAGGGAGCACCGCACTGTCAGCGGGGCTGTACTAAGGGAGTGCCGCTCTGTGGGAGGGGCAGTACTGAGGGAGCGCCGCATTGTCGGAGGGGCAGTAATGAGGCAGCGCCGCACTGTGGGAGGGGCAGTACTGAGGGAGCTCTGCACTGTCGGAGGGGCAGTACTGAGGGAGCGCCGCACTGTGGGTGGGGCAGTACTGAGGGAGAGCTGCACTGTCGGAGGGGCAGTACTGAGGGAGCGCAGCACTGTGGAAGGGGCAGAACTGAGGGAGCGCCGCACTGTGGGAGGGGCAGTACTGAGGGAGCGCCGCACTGTGGGAGGGGCAGTACTGTGGGAGCGCCGCACTGTCGGAGGGGCAGTACTGAGGGAGCGCCGCACTGTGGGAGGGGCAGTACTGAGGGAGCGCCGCACTGTCGGAGGGGCAGTACTGAGGGAGCGCCACACTGTCGGAGGTGCAGTACTGAGGGAGCGCCACGCTGTCGGAGGGGCAGTACTGAGAGAGGGCTGCACTGTCGGAGGGGCAGTACTGAGGGAGCGCCGCACTGTCGGAGAGGCAGTACTGAGGGAGCCCTGCACTGTGGGTGGGGCAGTATTGAGGGAGCGCCGCACTGTCGGAGGGGCAGTACTGAGGGAGGGGCAGTACTGAGCGAGCGCCGCACTGTGGGTGGGGCAGTACTGAGGGAGCGCCGCACTGTGGGAGGGGCAGTACTGAGGGAGCCCTGCACTGTGGGTGGAGCAGTACTGAGGGAGCGCCGCGCTGTCGAAGGGGCAGTACTGAGAGAGTGCCGCACTGTCGGAGGGGCAGTACTGAGGGAGCGCCGCACATGTAGGAGGGGAAGTACTGAGGGAGCGCCGCACTGTGGGAGGGTTAGTACTGAGGGAGCGCCGCACTGTCGGAGGGGCAGTACTGAGGGAGCGCCACGCTGTCGGAGGGGCAGTACTGAGAGAGTGCCGCACTGTCGGAGGGGCAGTACTGCGTGAGTGCCGCACTGTCGGAGGGGCAGCAATGAGGGAGCACAGCACTTTCGGAGGGGCAGTACTGAGGGAGCGCCACACTGTCAGAGGGGCAGTACTGAGGGAGCGCCGCACTGTCGGAGGAGCAGTACTGAGGGAGCGCCGCGCTGTCGGTCGGGCAGTACTGAGAGAGTGCCGCACTGTCGGAGGGGCAGTACTGAGGGAGCGCCGCACTGTGGGAGGGGCAGAACTGAGGGAGCGCCGCACTGTCTGAGTGGCAGTACTGAGGGAGCGCCGCACTGTCGGAGGGGCAGTACTGAGGGAGCACCGCACTGTGGTAGGGGCAGTACTGAGGGAGCGCCGCACTGTCGGAGGGGCAGTACTGAGGGAGCGCCGCACTGTCGGTGGGGCAGTACTGAGGGAGAGCTGCACTGTCGGAGGGGCAGTACTGAGGGAGCGCAGCACTGTGGAAGGCGCAGAACTGAGGGAGCGCCGCACTGTGGGAGGGGCAGTACTGAGGGAGCGCCGCACTGTGGGAGGGGCAGTACTGTGGGAGCGCCGCACTGTCGGAGGGGCAGTACTGAGGGAGCGCCGCACTGTGGGAGGGGCAGTACTGAGGGAGCGCCGCACTGTGGGTGGGGCAGTACTGAGGGAACGCCGCACTGTCGGAGGGGCAGTACTGAGGGAGCGCCGCACTGTGGGAGGGCCAGTAATGAGGGAGCGCCGCACTGTTGGAGGGGCAGTACTGAGGGAGCGCCGCACTGTTGGAGGGGCAGTACTGAGGGAGCGCCGCGCTTTCGGAGGGGCAGTACTGAGAGAGTGCCGCACTGTCGGAGGGGCAGTACTGAGGGAGCGCCGCACTGTCAGCGTTGCTGTACTGAGGGAGCGCCGCACTGTGGGAGGGGCAGTACTGAGGGAGCGCCGCATTGTCGGAGGGGCAGTAATGAGGCAGCGCCGCACTGTGGGAGGGGCAGTACTGAGGGAGCGCCGCACTGTCGGAGGGGCAGGACTGCGGGAGCGCCGCACTGTCGGAGGGGCAGTACTGAGGGAGCGCCGCACTGTCGGAGGGGCAGTACTGAGGGAGGGCCGTGCTATCCGAAGGGCAGTACTGAGGGAGCGCCGCACTGTTGGAGGGGCAGTACTGAGGGAGTGCCGCACTGTCGGAGGGGCAGCACTGAGGGAGCGCAGCACTGCCGACGGGGCAGTACTGAGGGAGCGCCGCACTGTCTGCGGGGCAGTACTGAGGGAGAGCCGCACTGTTGGAGGGGCAGTACTGAGGGAGCGCCGCACTGCCGGAGGGGCAGTACTGAGGGAGCGCCGCACTGTCGGAGGGGCAGTCCTGAGGGAGCGCCGCCCTGTCGGAGGGGCAGTATGGAGGGAGCGCCACACTGTCAAAGGGGCAGTACTGAGGGAACGCTGCACTGTGGGTGGGGCAGTACAGAGGGAGCGCCGCACTGTTGGAGGGGCAGTAATGAGGGAGCGCCGCACTGTCGGAGGGGCAGTACTGAGGGAGCGCCGCACTGTCGGAGGGGCAGCACTGAGGGAGCGCCGCACTGTCGGAGGGGCAGTACTGAGGGAGCGCAGCACTGCAGACGGGGCAGTACTGAGGGAGCGCCACACAGTCAGCGGGGCAGAACTGAGGGAGAGCTGCACTGTCGGAGGGGCAGTACTGAGGGAGGGCCGCACTGTCGGAGGGGCAGTACTGAGGGAGTGCCGCGCTGTCGGAGGGGCAGTACTGAGAGAGTGCCGCACTGTCGGAGGGGCAGTACTGAGGGAGCGCCGCACTGTGGGAGGGGCAGTACTGAGGGAGCGCCGCACAGTTGGAGGGGCAGTACTGAGGGAGCGCCGCACTGTTGGAGGGGCAGTGCTGAGGGAACGCCGCGCTTTCGGAGGGGCAGTACTGAGAGAGTGCCGCACTGTCGGAGGGGCAGTACTGAGGGAGCGCAGCACTTTCGGAGGGGCAGTACTGAGGGAGCGCCGCACTGTCAGCGGGGCTGTACTGAGGGAGTGCCGCTCTGTGGGAGGGGCAGTACTGAGGGAGAGCCGCATTGTCGGAGGGGCAGTAATGAGGCAGCGCCGCACTGTGGGAGGGGCAGTACTGAGGGAGCTCTGCACTGTCGGAGGGGCAGTACTGAGGGAGCGCCGCACTGTGGGTGGGGCAGTACTGAGGGAGCGCCGCACTGTCGGAGAGGCAGGACTGCGGGAGCGCCGCACTGTCGGAGGGGCAGTACTGAGGGAGCGCCGCACTGTCGGAGGGGCAGCACTGAGGGAGGGCCGCGCTGTCCGAAGGGCAGTACTGAGAGAGTGCCACACTGTGGGAGGGGCAGTACTGAGGGAGCTCTGCACTGTCGGAGGGGCAGTACTGAGGGAGCGCCGCACTGTCAGTGGGGCAGTACTGAGGGAGAGCCGCACTGTCGGAGGGGCAGTACTGAGAGAGCGCCGCACTGCCGGAGGGGCAGTACTGAGGGAGCGCTGCACTGTGGGTGGGGCAGTACAGAAGGAGCGCCGCACTGTTGGAGGGGCAGTACGGAGGGAGCGCCGCACTGTCGGAGGGGCAGTACTGAGGGCGCACTGCACTGTCGGAGGGGCAGTACTGAGGGAGCGCCGCACTGTCGGAGGGGCAGTACTGAGGGAGCGCTGCACTGTGCGAGAAGCAGTACCGAGGGAGCGCCGCACTGTCGGAGGGGCAGTACTGAGGGAGCGCCGCACTGTGGGAGGGGCAGCACTGAGGGAGCGCCGCACTGTCGGAGGGGCAGTACTGAGGGAGCGCCGCACTGTCGGAGGGGCAGTACTGAGCGAGCGCCGCACTGTTGGAGGGGCAGTACTGAGGGAGCTCCGCACTCTCAGCGGGGCAGAACTGAGGGAGAGCCGCACTGTCGGAGGGGCAGTGCTGAGGGAGGGCCGCACTGTCGGAGGGGCAGTACTGAGGGAGTGCCGCGCTGTCGGAGGGGCAGTACTGAGAGAGTGCCGCACTGTCGGAGGGGCAGAACTGAGGGAGCCCCGCACTGTGGGAGGGGCAGGACTGAGGGAGCGCCGCACTGTGGGAGGGGCAGTACTGAGGGAGCGCCGCACTGTTTGAGGGGCAGTACCGAGGGAGCGCCGCACTGTCGGAGGGCCAGTACTGAGGGAGCGCCGCACTGTCGGAGGGGCAGTACTGAGGGAGCGCCGCGCTGTCGGTGGGGCAGTACTGAGAGAGTGCCGCACTGTGGGAGGGGTAGTACTGAGGGAGTGCCGCACTGTTGGAGGGGCAGTACTGAGGGATCGCCGCACTGTTGGAGGTGCAGTGCTGAGGGAACGCCGTGCTTTCGGAGGGGCAGTACTGAGAGAGTGCCGCACTGTCGGAGGGGCAGTACTGAGGGAGTGCCGCGCTGTCGGAGGGGCAGTACTGAGAGAGTGCCGCACTGTCGGAGGGGCAGAACTGAGGGAGCCCCGCACTGTGGGAGGGGCAGGACTGAGGGAGCGCCGCACTGTGGGAGGGGCAGTACTGAGGGAGCGCCGCACTGTTTGAGGGGCAGTACCGAGGGAGCGCCGCACTGTCGGAGGGCCAGTACTGAGGGAGCGCCGCACTGTCGGAGGGGCAGTACTGAGGGAGCGCCGCGCTGTCGGTGGGGCAGTACTGAGAGAGTGCCGCACTGTGGGAGGGGTAGTACTGAGGGAGTGCCGCACTGTTGGAGGGGCAGTACTGAGGGATCGCCGCACTGTTGGAGGTGCAGTGCTGAGGGAACGCCGTGCTTTCGGAGGGGCAGTACTGAGAGAGTGCCGCACTGTCGGAGGGGCAGCACTGAGGGAGCGCAGCACTTTCGGAGGGGCAGTACTGAGGGAGCGCCGCACTGTCAGCGGGGCTGTACTGAGGGAGCGCCGCTCTGTGGGAGGGGCAGTACTGAGGGAGCGCCGCATTGTCGGAGGGGCAGTAATGAGGCAGCGCCGCACTTTGGGAGGGGCAGTACTGAGGGAGCTCTGCACTGTCGGAGGGGCAGTACTGAGGGAGCGCCGCACTGTGGGTGGGGCAGTACTGAGGGAGCGCCGCACTGTCGGAGGGGCAGGACTGCGGGAGCGCCGCACTGTCGGAGGGGCAGTACTGAGGGAGCGCCGCACTGTCGGAGGGGCACTACTGAGGGAGGGCCGCGCTGTCCGAAGGGCAGTACTGAGAGAGTGCCACACTGTCGGAGGGGCAATACAGAGGGAGTGCCGCACTGTTGGAGGAGCAGTACTGAGGGAGCGCCGCACTGTCAGTGGGGCAGTACTGAGGGAGAGCCGCACTGTCGGAGGGGCAGTACTGAGAGAGCGCCGCACTGCCGGAGGGGCAGTACTGAGGGAGCGCTGCACTGTGGGTGGGGCAGTAGAGAGGGAGCGCCGCACTGTTGGAGGGGCAGTACGGAGGGAGCGCCGCACTGTCGGAGGGGCAGTACTGAGGGAGCACTGCACTGTGGGAGGGGCAGTACTGAGGGAGCTCTGCACTGTCGGAGGGGCAGTACTGAGGGAGCGCCGCACTGTGGGTGGGGCAGTACTGAGGGAGAGCTGCACTGTCGGAGGGGCAGTACTGAGGGAGCGCAGCACTGTGGAAGGGGCAGAACTGAGGGAGCGCCGCACTGTGGGAGGGGCAGTACTGAGGGAGCGCCGCACTGTGGGAGGGGCAGTACTGTGGGATCGCCGCACTGTCGGAGGGGCAGTACTGAGGGAGCGCCGCACTGTGGGAGGGGCAGTACTGAGGGAGCGCCGCACTGTCGGAGGGGCAGTACTGAGGGAGCGCCACACTGTCGGAGGTGCAGTACTGAGGGAGCGCCACGCTGTCGGAGGGGCAGTACTGAGAGAGTGCTGCACTGTCGGAGGGGCAGTACTGAGGGAGCGCCGCACTGTCGGAGGGGCAGTACTGAGGGAGCCCTGCACTGTGGGTGGGGCAGTATTGAGGGAGCGCCGCACTGTCGGAGGGGCAGTACTGAGGGAGGGGCAGTACTGAGCGAGCGCCGCACTGTCGGAGGGGCAGTACTGAGGGAGCGCCACACTGTCAGAGAGGCAGTACTGATGGAGCGCCGCACTGTCGGAGGGGCAGTACTGAGGGAGCGCTGCACTGTCAGAGGGGCAGTACTGAGGGAGCGCCGCACTGTCGGAGGGGCAGTACTGAGGGAGCCCTGCACTGTGGGTGGAGCAGTACTGAGGGAGCGCCGCGCTGTCGAAGGGGCAGTACTGAGAGAGTGCCGCACTGTCGGAGGGGCAGTACTGAGGGAGCGCCGCACATGTAGGAGGGGCAGTACTGAGGGAGCGCCGCACTGTGGGAGGGTTAGTACTGAGGGAGCGCCGCACTGTCGGAGGGGCAGTACTGAGGGAGCGCCGCACTGTGGGAGGGTAAGTACTGAGGGAGCGCCACACTGTCGGAGGGGCAGTGCTGAGGGAGCGCCACGCTGTCGGAGGGGCAGTACTGAGAGAGTGCCGCACTGTCGGAGGGGCAGTACTGAGGGAGCGCCGCACTGTTGGAGGGGCAGTACTGCGTGAGTGCCGCACTGTCGGAGGGGCAGCAATGAGGGAGCACAGCACTTTCGGAGGGGCAGTACTGAGGGAGCGCCACACTGTCAGAGGGGCAGTACTGAGGGAGCGCCGCACTGTCGGAGGAGCAGTACTGAGGGAGCGCCGCGCTGTCGGTCGGGCAGTACTGAGAGAGTGCCGCACTGTCGGAGGGTCAGTAATGAGGGAGCACCGCACTGTCGGAGGGGCAGTACTGAGTGAGCGCCGCACTGTGGGAGGGTCAGTACTGAGGGAGTGCTGCACTGTCGGAGGGGCAGTACTGAGGGAGCGCCGCACTGTCGGAGGGTCAGTACTGAGGGAGCACCGCACTGTCGGAGGGGCAGTACTGAGTGAGCGCCGCACTGTGGGAGGGGCAGTACTGAGGGAGTGCTGCACTGTCGGAGGGGCAGTACTGAGGGAGCGCAGCACTGCAGACGGGGCAGTACTGAGGGAGCGCCACACTGTCAGCGGGGCAGAACTGAGGGAGAGCTGCACTGTCGGAGGGGCAGTACTGAGGGAGGGCCGCACTGTCGGAGGGGCAGTACTGAGGGAGTGCCGCGCTGTCGGAGGGGCAGTACTGAGAGAGTGCCGCACTGTCGGAGGGGCAGTACTGAGGGAGCGCCGCACTGTGGGAGGGGCAGTACTGAGGGAGCGCCGCACTGTTGGAGGGGCAGTACTGAGGGAGCGCCACACTGTTGGAGGGGCAGTGCTGAGGGAACGCAGCGCTTTCGGAGGGGCAGTACTGAGAGAGTGCCGCACTGTCGGAGGGGCAGTACTGTGGGAGCGCAGCACTTTCGGAGGGGCAGTACTGAGGGAGCACCGCACTGTCAGCGGGGCTGTACTAAGGGAGTGCCGCTCTGTGGGAGGGGCAGTACTGAGGGAGCGCCGCATTGTCGGAGGGGCAGTAATGAGGCAGCGCCGCACTGTGGGAGGGGCAGTACTGAGGGAGCTCTGCACTGTCGGAGGGGCAGTACTGAGGGAGCGCCGCACTGTGGGTGGGGCAGTACTGAGGGAGAGCTGCACTGTCGGAGGGGCAGTACTGAGGGAGCGCAGCACTGTGGAAGGGGCAGAACTGAGGGAGCGCCGCACTGTGGGAGGGGCAGTACTGAGGGAGCGCCGCACTGTGGGAGGGGCAGTACTGTGGGAGCGCCGCACTGTCGGAGGGGCAGTACTGAGGGAGCGCCGCACTGTGGGAGGGGCAGTACTGAGGGAGCGCCGCACTGTCGGAGGGGCAGTACTGAGGGAGCGCCACACTGTCGGAGGTGCAGTACTGAGGGAGCGCCACGCTGTCGGAGGGGCAGTACTGAGAGAGGGCTGCACTGTCGGAGGGGCAGTACTGAGGGAGCGCCGCACTGTCGGAGAGGCAGTACTGAGGGAGCCCTGCACTGTGGGTGGGGCAGTATTGAGGGAGCGCCGCACTGTCGGAGGGGCAGTACTGAGGGAGGGGCAGTACTGAGCGAGCGCCGCACTGTGGGTGGGGCAGTACTGAGGGAGCGCCGCACTGTGGGAGGGGCAGTACTGAGGGAGCCCTGCACTGTGGGTGGAGCAGTACTGAGGGAGCGCCGCGCTGTCGAAGGGGCAGTACTGAGAGAGTGCCGCACTGTCGGAGGGGCAGTACTGAGGGAGCGCCGCACATGTAGGAGGGGAAGTACTGAGGGAGCGCCGCACTGTGGGAGGGTTAGTACTGAGGGAGCGCCGCACTGTCGGAGGGGCAGTACTGAGGGAGCGCCACGCTGTCGGAGGGGCAGTACTGAGAGAGTGCCGCACTGTCGGAGGGGCAGTACTGCGTGAGTGCCGCACTGTCGGAGGGGCAGCAATGAGGGAGCACAGCACTTTCGGAGGGGCAGTACTGAGGGAGCGCCACACTGTCAGAGGGGCAGTACTGAGGGAGCGCCGCACTGTCGGAGGAGCAGTACTGAGGGAGCGCCGCGCTGTCGGTCGGGCAGTACTGAGAGAGTGCCGCACTGTCGGAGGGGCAGTACTGAGGGAGCGCCGCACTGTGGGAGGGGCAGAACTGAGGGAGCGCCGCACTGTCTGAGTGGCAGTACTGAGGGAGCGCCGCACTGTCGGAGGGGCAGTACTGAGGGAGCACCGCACTGTGGTAGGGGCAGTACTGAGGGAGCGCCGCACTGTCGGAGGGGCAGTACTGAGGGAGCGCCGCACTGTCGGTGGGGCAGTACTGAGGGAGAGCTGCACTGTCGGAGGGGCAGTACTGAGGGAGCGCAGCACTGTGGAAGGCGCAGAACTGAGGGAGCGCCGCACTGTGGGAGGGGCAGTACTGAGGGAGCGCCGCACTGTGGGAGGGGCAGTACTGTGGGAGCGCCGCACTGTCGGAGGGGCAGTACTGAGGGAGCGCCGCACTGTGGGAGGGGCAGTACTGAGGGAGCGCCGCACTGTGGGTGGGGCAGTACTGAGGGAACGCCGCACTGTCGGAGGGGCAGTACTGAGGGAGCGCCGCACTGTGGGAGGGCCAGTAATGAGGGAGCGCCGCACTGTTGGAGGGGCAGTACTGAGGGAGCGCCGCACTGTTGGAGGGGCAGTACTGAGGGAGCGCCGCGCTTTCGGAGGGGCAGTACTGAGAGAGTGCCGCACTGTCGGAGGGGCAGTACTGAGGGAGCGCCGCACTGTCAGCGTTGCTGTACTGAGGGAGCGCCGCACTGTGGGAGGGGCAGTACTGAGGGAGCGCCGCATTGTCGGAGGGGCAGTAATGAGGCAGCGCCGCACTGTGGGAGGGGCAGTACTGAGGGAGCGCCGCACTGTCGGAGGGGCAGGACTGCGGGAGCGCCGCACTGTCGGAGGGGCAGTACTGAGGGAGCGCCGCACTGTCGGAGGGGCAGTACTGAGGGAGGGCCGTGCTATCCGAAGGGCAGTACTGAGGGAGCGCCGCACTGTTGGAGGGGCAGTACTGAGGGAGTGCCGCACTGTCGGAGGGGCAGCACTGAGGGAGCGCAGCACTGCCGACGGGGCAGTACTGAGGGAGCGCCGCACTGTCTGCGGGGCAGTACTGAGGGAGAGCCGCACTGTTGGAGGGGCAGTACTGAGGGAGCGCCGCACTGCCGGAGGGGCAGTACTGAGGGAGCGCCGCACTGTCGGAGGGGCAGTCCTGAGGGAGCGCCGCCCTGTCGGAGGGGCAGTATGGAGGGAGCGCCACACTGTCAAAGGGGCAGTACTGAGGGAACGCTGCACTGTGGGTGGGGCAGTACAGAGGGAGCGCCGCACTGTTGGAGGGGCAGTAATGAGGGAGCGCCGCACTGTCGGAGGGGCAGTACTGAGGGAGCGCCGCACTGTCGGAGGGGCAGCACTGAGGGAGCGCCGCACTGTCGGAGGGGCAGTACTGAGGGAGCGCAGCACTGCAGACGGGGCAGTACTGAGGGAGCGCCACACAGTCAGCGGGGCAGAACTGAGGGAGAGCTGCACTGTCGGAGGGGCAGTACTGAGGGAGGGCCGCACTGTCGGAGGGGCAGTACTGAGGGAGTGCCGCGCTGTCGGAGGGGCAGTACTGAGAGAGTGCCGCACTGTCGGAGGGGCAGTACTGAGGGAGCGCCGCACTGTGGGAGGGGCAGTACTGAGGGAGCGCCGCACAGTTGGAGGGGCAGTACTGAGGGAGCGCCGCACTGTTGGAGGGGCAGTGCTGAGGGAACGCCGCGCTTTCGGAGGGGCAGTACTGAGAGAGTGCCGCACTGTCGGAGGGGCAGTACTGAGGGAGCGCAGCACTTTCGGAGGGGCAGTACTGAGGGAGCGCCGCACTGTCAGCGGGGCTGTACTGAGGGAGTGCCGCTCTGTGGGAGGGGCAGTACTGAGGGAGAGCCGCATTGTCGGAGGGGCAGTAATGAGGCAGCGCCGCACTGTGGGAGGGGCAGTACTGAGGGAGCTCTGCACTGTCGGAGGGGCAGTACTGAGGGAGCGCCGCACTGTGGGTGGGGCAGTACTGAGGGAGCGCCGCACTGTCGGAGAGGCAGGACTGCGGGAGCGCCGCACTGTCGGAGGGGCAGTACTGAGGGAGCGCCGCACTGTCGGAGGGGCAGCACTGAGGGAGGGCCGCGCTGTCCGAAGGGCAGTACTGAGAGAGTGCCACACTGTGGGAGGGGCAGTACTGAGGGAGCTCTGCACTGTCGGAGGGGCAGTACTGAGGGAGCGCCGCACTGTCAGTGGGGCAGTACTGAGGGAGAGCCGCACTGTCGGAGGGGCAGTACTGAGAGAGCGCCGCACTGCCGGAGGGGCAGTACTGAGGGAGCGCTGCACTGTGGGTGGGGCAGTACAGAAGGAGCGCCGCACTGTTGGAGGGGCAGTACGGAGGGAGCGCCGCACTGTCGGAGGGGCAGTACTGAGGGCGCACTGCACTGTCGGAGGGGCAGTACTGAGGGAGCGCCGCACTGTCGGAGGGGCAGTACTGAGGGAGCGCTGCACTGTGCGAGAAGCAGTACCGAGGGAGCGCCGCACTGTCGGAGGGGCAGTACTGAGGGAGCGCCGCACTGTGGGAGGGGCAGCACTGAGGGAGCGCCGCACTGTCGGAGGGGCAGTACTGAGGGAGCGCCGCACTGTCGGAGGGGCAGTACTGAGCGAGCGCCGCACTGTTGGAGGGGCAGTACTGAGGGAGCTCCGCACTCTCAGCGGGGCAGAACTGAGGGAGAGCCGCACTGTCGGAGGGGCAGTGCTGAGGGAGGGCCGCACTGTCGGAGGGGCAGTACTGAGGGAGTGCCGCGCTGTCGGAGGGGCAGTACTGAGAGAGTGCCGCACTGTCGGAGGGGCAGAACTGAGGGAGCCCCGCACTGTGGGAGGGGCAGGACTGAGGGAGCGCCGCACTGTGGGAGGGGCAGTACTGAGGGAGCGCCGCACTGTTTGAGGGGCAGTACCGAGGGAGCGCCGCACTGTCGGAGGGCCAGTACTGAGGGAGCGCCGCACTGTCGGAGGGGCAGTACTGAGGGAGCGCCGCGCTGTCGGTGGGGCAGTACTGAGAGAGTGCCGCACTGTGGGAGGGGTAGTACTGAGGGAGTGCCGCACTGTCAGAGGGGGCAGTACTGAGGGAGTGCTGCACTGTCGGAGGGGCAGTACTGAGGGAGCGCCGCACTGTGGGGGGGACAGAACTGAGGGAGCGCCGCACTGTCGGAGGGGCAGTACTGAGGGAGCGCCGCACTGATGGAGGGGCAGTACTGAGGGAGCACCGCACTGTGGTAGGGGCAGTAATGAGGGAGCACCGCACTGTCGGAGGGGCAGTACTGAGGGAGCGCCGCACTGTCGGAGGGGCAGTACTGAGGGAGATCTGCACTGTCAGAGGGGCAGTACTGAGAGAGCGCAGCACTGTGGTAGGGGCAGAACTGAGGGAGCGCCGCACTGTGGGAGGGGCAGTGCTGAGGAACGCCGCACTGTCGGAGGGGCAGTACTGTGGGAGCTCCGCACTGTCGGAGGGGCAGTACTGAGGGAGCGCCGCACTGTGGGAGGGTTAGTACTGAGGGAGCGCCGCACTGTCGGAGGGGCAGTACTGAGGGAGCGCCACGCTGTCGGAGGGGCAGTACTGAGAGAGTGCCGCACTGTCGGAGGGGCAGTACTGAGGGAGCGCCGCACTGTTGGAGGGGCAGTACTGAGGGAGTGCCGCACTGTCGGAGGGGCAGCAATGAGGGGGCACAGCACTTTCGGAGGGGCAGAACTGAGGGAGCGCCACACTGTCAGAGGGGCAGTACTGAGGGAGCACAGCACTGTGGTGGGGGCAGTACTGAGGGAGCGCCGCACTGTCGGAGGGGCAGTACTGAGGGAGCGCCGCACTGTCGGTGGGGCAGTACTGAGGGAGAGCTGCACTGTCGGAGGGGCAGTACTGAGGGAGCGCAGCACTGTGGAAGGGGCAGAACTGAGGGAGCGCCGCACTGTGGGAGGGGCAGTACTGAGGGAGCGCCGCACTGTGGGAGGGGCAGTACTGTGGGAGCGCCGCACTGTCGGAGGGGCAGTACTGAGGGAGCGCCGCACTGTGGGAGGGGCAGTACTGAGGGAGCGCCGCACTGTCGGAGGGGCAGTACTGAGGGAGCGCCACACTGTCGGAGGTGCAGTACTGAGGGAGCACCATGCTGTCGGAGGGGCAGTACTGAGAGAGTGCCGCACTGTCGGAGGGGCAGTACTGAGGGAGCGCCACACTGTCGGAGGGGCAGTACTGAGGGAGCCCTGCACTGTGGGTGGGGCAGTATTGAGGGAGCGCCGCACTGTCGGTGGGGCAGTACTGAGGGAGGGGCAGTACTGAGCGAGCGCCGCCCTGTCGGAGGGGCAGTACTGAGGGAGCGCCGCCCTGTTGGTGGGGCAGCACTGAGGCAGCGCCACACTGTCAGAGGGGCAGTACTGATGGAGCGCCGCACTGTCGGAGGGGCAGTACTGAGGGAGCGCTGCACTGTCAGACGGGCAGTACTGAGGGAGCGCCGCACTGTCGGAGGGGCAGTACTGAGGGAGCCCTGCACTGTGGGTGGAGCAGTACTGAGGGAGCGCCGCGCTGTCGAAGGGGCAGTACTGAGAGAGTGCCGCACTGTCGGAGGGGCAGTACTGAGGGAGCGCCGCACATGTAGGAGGGGCAGTACTGAGGGAGCGCCGCACTGCCGGAGGGGCAGTACTGAGGGAGAGCCACACTGTCGGAGGGGCAGTACTGAGGGAGCGCCGCACTGTCGGAGGGGCAGTACTGAGGGAGCGCTGCACTGTCGGAGGGGCAGTACTGAGGGAGCGCCGCACTGTGGGAGTGGCAGTACCGAGGGAGCGCCGCAGTGTCGGAGGGGCAGTGCTGAGGGAGCGCCGCACTGTTGGAGGGGCAGTACTGAGGGAGCGCCGCACTGTCAGAGGGGTAGTACTGAGGGAGCGCCGCACTGTCGGAGGGGCAGTACTGAGGGAGCGCCGCACTGTCGGAGGGGCAGTACTGAGGGAACGCAGCACTGTCGGAGGGTCAGTACTGAGAGAGTGCCGCACTGTCGGAGGGGCAGTACTGAGGGAGCGCCGCACTGTTGGAGGGGCAGTGCTGAGGGAGTGCCGCACTGTTGGAGGGGCAGTAGTGATGGAGCGCAGCACAGCAGGAGGGGCAGTACAGAGGGAGCACCGCACTGTCAGATGGGCAGTACTGAGGGAGCGCCGCACTGTCGGAGGGGCAGTACTGAGGGAGCCCTGCACTATGGGTGGAGCAGTACTGAGGGAGCGCCGCGCTGTCGAAGGGGCAGTACTGAGAGAGTGCCGCACTGTCAGAGGGGCAGTACTGAGGGAGCGCCGCACATGTAGGAGGGGCAGTACTGAGGGAGCGCCGCACTGTCGGAGGGGCAGTACTGAGGGAGCGCCGCACTGTCAGAGGGGTAGTACTGAGGGAACGCGGCACTGTCGGAGGGGCAGTACTGAGAGAGTGCCGCACTGTCGGAGGGGCAGTACTGAGGGAGCGCCGCACTGATGGAGGGGCAGTACTGAGGGAGCGCCGCACTGTGGGAGGGGCAGTACTGAGGGAGCGCCGCACTGTCGGAGGGGCAGTACTGACGGAGGGGCAGTACTGAGCAAGCGCCGCACTGTTGGAGGGGCAGTACTGAGGAAGCGCCGCCCTGTCGGAGGGGCAGTACTGAGGGAGAGCCGCACTGTCGGAGGGGCAGTACTGAGGGAGCGCCGCACTGTCGGAGGGGCAGTACTGAGGGAGCGCCGCACTGTCGGAGGGGCAGTACTGACGGAGGGGCAGTACTGAGCAAGTGCCGCACTGTTGGAGGGGCAGTACTGAGGAAGCGCCGCCCTGTCGGAGGGGCAGTACTGAGGGTTCGCCACACTGTCAGAGGGGCAGTACTGAGGGAGAGCCGCACTGTCGGAGGGGCAATACTGAGGGAGCGCAGCACTGTCGGAGGGGCAGTACTGAGGGAGCGGCGTGCTGTCGGAGGGGCAGTACTGAGAGAGTGCCGCACTGTCAGAGGGGCAGTACTGAGGGAGCGCCGCCCTGTTGGAGGGGCAGCACTGAGGGAGCGCCACACTGTCAGAGGGGCAGTACTGATGGAGCGCCGCAGTGTCGGAGGGGCAGTACTGAGGGAGCGCTGCACTGTCAGACGGGCAGTACTGAGGGAGCGCCGCACTGTCGGAGGGGCAGTACTGAGGGAGCCCTGCACTGTGGGTGGAGCAGTACTGAGGGAGCGCCGCGCTGTCGAAGGGGCAGTACTGAGAGAGTGCCGCACTGTCGGAGGGGCAGTACTGAGGGAGCGCCGCACATGTAGGAGGGGCAGTACTGAGGGAGCGCCGCACTGTCGGAGGGGCAGTACTGAGGGAGAGCCACACTGTCGGAGGGGCAGTACTGAGGGAGCGCCGCACTGTCGGAGGGGCAGTACTGAGGGAGCGCTGCACTGTCGGAGGGGCAGTACTGAGGGAGCGCCGCACTGTGGGAGTGGCAGTACCGAGGGAGCGCCGCAGTGTCGGAGGGGCAGTGCTGAGGGAGCGCCGCACTGTTGGAGGGGCAGTACTGAGGGAGCGCCGCACTGTCAGAGGGGTAGTACTGAGGGAGCGCCGCACTGTCGGAGGGGCAGTACTGAGGGAGCGCCGCACTGTCGGAGGGGCAGTACTGAGGGAACGCAGCACTGTCGGAGGGTCAGTACTGAGAGAGTGCCGCACTGTCGGAGGGGCAGTACTGAGGGAGCGCCGCACTGTTGGAGGGGCAGTGCTGAGGGAGTGCCGCACTGTTGGAGGGGCAGTAGTGATGGAGCGCAGCACAGCAGGAGGGGCAGTACAGAGGGAGCACCGCACTGTCAGAGGGGCAGTACTGAGGGAGCGCCGCACTGTCGGAGGGGCAGTACTGAGGGAGCCCTGCACTGTGGGTGGAGCAGTCCTGAGGGAGCGCCGCGCTGTCGAAGGGGCAGTACTGAGAGAGTGCCGCACTGTCAGAGGGGCAGTACTGAGGGAGCGCCGCACATGTAGGAGGGGCAGTACTGAGGGAGCGCCGCACTGTCGGAGGGGCAGTACTGAGGGAGCGCCGCACTGTCAGAGGGGTAGTACTGAGGGAACGCGGCACTGTCGGAGGGGCAGTACTGAGAGAGTGCCGCACTGTCGGAGGGGCAGTACTGAGGGAGCGCCGCACTGATGGAGGGGCAGTACTGAGGGAGCGCCGCACTGTGGGAGGGGCAGTACTGAGGGAGCGCCGCACTGTCGGAGGGGCAGTACTGACGGAGGGGCAGTACTGAGCAAGCGCCGCACTGTTGGAGGGGCAGTACTGAGGAAGCGCCGCCCTGTCGGAGGGGCAGTACTGAGGGAGAGCCGCACTGTCGGAGGGGCAGTACTGAGGGAGCGCCGCACTGTCGGAGGGGCAGTACTGACGGAGGGGCAGTACTGAGCAAGTGCCGCACTGTTGGAGGGGCAGTACTGAGGAAGCGCCGCCCTGTCGGAGGGGCAGTACTGAGGGTTCGCCACACTGTCAGAGGGGCAGTACTGAGGGAGAGCCGCACTGTCGGAGGGGCAATACTGAGGGAGCGCAGCACTGTCGGAGGGGCAGTACTGAGGGAGCGGCGTGCTGTCGGAGGGGCAGTACTGAGAGAGTGCCGCACTGTCGGAGGGGCAGTACTGAGGGAGCGCCGCCCTGTTGGAGGGGCAGCACTGAGGGAGCGCCACACTGTCAGAGGGGCAGTACTGATGGAGCGCCGCACTGTCGGAGGGGCAGTACTGAGGGAGCGCTGCACTGTCAGACGGGCAGTACTGAGGGAGCGCCGCACTGTCGGAGGGGCAGTACTGAGGGAGCCCTGCACTGTGGGTGGAGCAGTACTGAGGGAGCGCCGCGCTGTCGAAGGGGCAGTACTGAGAGAGTGCCGCACTGTCGGAGGGGCAGTACTGAGGGAGCGCCGCACATGTAGGAGGGGCAGTACTGAGGGAGCGCCGCACTGTCGGAGGGGCAGTACTGAGGGAGAGCCACACTGTCGGAGGGGCAGTACTGAGGGAGCGCCGCACTGTCGGAGGGGCAGTACTGAGGGAGCGCTGCACTGTCGGAGGGGCAGTACTGAGGGAGCGCCGCACTGTGGGAGTGGCAGTACCGAGGGAGCGCTGCATTGTCGGAGGGGCAGTGCTGAGGGAGCGCCGCACTGTTGGAGGGGCAGTACTGAGGGAGCGCCGCACTGTCAGAGGGGTAGTACTGAGGGAGCGCCGCACTGTCGGAGGGGCAGTACTGAGGGAGCGCCGCACTGTCGGAGGGGCAGTACTGAGGGAACGCAGCACTGTCGGAGGGGCAGTACTGAGAGAGTGCCGCACTGTCGGAGGGGCAGTACTGAGGGAGCGCCGCACTGTTGGAGGGGCAGTGCTGAGGGAGTGCCGCACTGTTGGAGGGGCAGTACTGATGGAGCGCAGCACAGCAGGAGGGGCAGTACAGAGGGAGCACCGCACTGTCAGAGGGGCAGTACTGAGGGAGCGCCGCACTGTCGGAGGGGCAGTACTGAGGGAGCCCTGCACTGTGGGTGGAGCAGTACTGAGGGAGCGCCGCGCTGTCGAAGGGGCAGTACAGAGAGAGTGCCGCACTGTCGGAGGGGCAGTACTGAGGGAGCGCCGCACATGTAGGAGGGGCAGTACTGAGGGAGCGCCGCACTGTCGGAGGGGCAGTACTGAGGGAGAGCCGCACTGTCGGAGGGGCAGTACTGAGGGAGTGCCGCACTGTCGGAGGGGCAGTACTGAGGGAGCGCTGCACTGTCGGAGGGGCAGTACTGAGGGAGCGCCGCACTGTGGGAGTGGCAGTACCGAGGGAGCGCCGCATTGTCGGAGGGGCAGTGCTGAGGGAGCGCCGCACTGTCAGAGGGGTAGTACTGAGGGAGCGCCGCACTGTCGGAGGGGCAGTACTGAGGGAGAGCCGTACTGTCGGAGGGGCAGTAGTGAGGGAGCGCCGCACTGTCGGAGGGGCAGTACTGAGGGAGCGCCGCACTGTCGGAGGGGCAGTACTGACGGAGGGGCAGTACTGAGCAAGTGCCGCACTGTCGGAGGGGCAGTACTGAGGAAGCGCCGCCCTGTCGGAGGGGCAGTACTGAGGGTTCGCCACACTGTCAGAGGGGCAGTACTGAGGGAGAGCCGCACTGTCGGAGGGGCAATACTGAGGGAGCGCAGCACTGTCGGAGGGGCAGTACTGAGGGAGCGGCGTGCTGTCGGAGGGGCAGTACTGAGAGAGTGCTGCACTGTCGGAGGGGCAGTACCGAGGGAGCGCCGCACTGTTTGAGGGGCAGTACTGAGGGAGTGCAGCACTTTCGGAGGGGCAGTACTGAGGGAGCGCCGCACTGTCGAGGGGCAGTACTGAGGGAGGGGCAGTACTGAGCGAGCGCCGCACTGTCGGAGTGGCAGTACTGAGGGCGCGCCGCCCTGTCGGAGGGGCAGCACTGATGGAGCGCCATACTGTCAGAGGGGCAGTACTGAGGGAGCGCCACACTGTCGGAGTGGCAGTACTGAGGGAGCGCTGCACTGTGGGTGGGGCAGTACTGAGGGAGCGCCGCACTGTCGGAGGGGCAGTACTGAGGGAGCGCCGCACTGTCAGCGGGGCAGTACTGAGGGAGTGCCGCACTGTCGGAGGGGCAGAACTGAGGGAGCGCCGCACTGTCGGAGGGGCAGTACTGAGGGACGGGCAGCACTGAGCGAACGCCGCACTGTCAGAGGGGCAGTACTGAGGGAGCGCCGCCCTGTCGGAGGGGCAGCAGTGAGGGAGCACCACACTGTCGGTGGGGCAGTACTGAGAGAGTTCCGCACTGTCGGAGGGGCAGTACTGAGGGAACGCTGCGCTGTCGGAGCGGCAGTACTGAGAGAGTGTCGCACTGTCGGAGGGGCAGTACTGAGGGAGCGCCGCTTTGTTGGAGGGGCAGGACTCAGGGAATGTCGCACTGTCGGAGGGGCAGTACTGAGGGAGGGCCGCACAGTCGGAGGGGCAGTATTAAGGGAGCGCAGCACTGTCGGAGGGGCAGCACTGAGGGAGCGCCGCAGTGTCGGAGGGGCGGTACTGAGGGAGCGCAGCGCTGTCAGAGGGGCAGTACTGAGGGAGCGCCGCACTGTCAGAGGGGCAGTACTGAGGGAGCGCCTCACTGTGGGAGGAGCAGTACTGAAGGAGCGCCGCACTGTCGGATGGTCAGTACTGAGGGAGCGCCGCACTGTCGGAGGGGCAGTACTGAGGGAGCGCCACACTGTGGGAGGACCAGTACCGAGGGAGCGCCGCACTGTCGGAGGGGCAGTACTGAGGGAGCGCCGCACTGTCGAAGGGGCAGTACTGAGGGAGAGCCGCACTGTCGGAGGGGCAGTACTGAGGGAGCGCCGCACTGTCGGAGGGGCAGTACTGAGGGAGCGCCGCACTGTGGGAGGGGCAGTACAGAGGGAACGCCGCCCTGTCGGAGGGGCAGCACTGAGGGAGCGCCACACTGCCAGAGGGGCAGTACTGAGGGAGCGCCGCACTGTCGGTGGGGCAGTACTGAGGGAGCGCCGCACTGTGGGAGGAGCAGTACTGAGGGAGCACCGCACTGTCGGAGGGGCAGTACTGAGGGAGCGCCGCACTGTCGGAGGGCAGTACTGAGGGAGAGCCGCACTGTCGGAGGGGCAGTACTGAGGGAGCGCCGCACTGTCGGAGAGGCAGTACTGAGGGAGAGCCGCACTGTGGGAGGGGCAGTACCGCCCCTCCGACAGTGCGGCATTCCCTGAGTCCTGCCCCTCCAACAATGCGGCGCTCCCTCAGTACTGCCCCTCCGACAGTGCGACACTCTCTCAGTACTGCCCCTCTGACAGCGCGGCGCTCCCTCAGTACTGCCCCTCCGACAGCGCAGCGCTCCCTCAGTACTGCCCCTCTGACAGTGCGGCACTCTCTCAGTACTGCCCCTCCGACAGTGCGGCGCTGCCTCAGTACTGCCCCACGGACAGTACAAATTATAAAGCAGAACCACAAGGGTAATAATCTCTGGATTATTACCTGAGCCACGAGCGAATTTGGCTAGGACAAATATAATTAGAGAGTTAAATGCGTGGCTCAAAAACTGGTGTGGGAGAAATGGGTTTTGCTTCCTGGGACACTGGCACCAATATTGGGGCAGGAGGGAGCTGTTCCGTTGGGACGGGCTTCACTTGGCCAGTGCTGGGACTAGAGTCCTGGCAGATCATATAACTAGGGCTGTAGAGAGGGCTTTAAACTAACTAGTGGCGGGGGGGAGGTTCCTAGAGAGCAAATAATAAAAATGACAACAGAGAAGGTCATAGACTTAGGTAGCAGTGGGGAAATTAAAAACCAGAGCGTGTCAGGAAGGGGCAGAACGTATGGAGTAAAAAGTAAAGTAATAAAAAGGGCAAAAGCAGGAACTAAGTGTCACAAAACATATTTGAAAGTTCTCTATCTGAATGCACGTAGCATTCGTAACAAAATAGACGAGTTAATGGTACAAATAACTACATATGGGTATGATCTTGTGGCCATTACAGAAACATGGCTGCAGGGTGACAATGCCTGGGAATTAAACATACCAGGTTATTTAACGATCAGGAAGGACAGGCAGGAAGGAAGGGGAGGTGGGGTGGCTATGTTAATAAAGGAAGGAATCACTGTAATACAGAGAAATGATAGTGGGTCAACAGATCAGGATAATGAAACAGTTTGGGTGGAGATAAGGAATAATAAGGGGAAAAAAACACTAGTGGGCGTAGTCTATAGGCCTCCGAACAGTGGCAACTCTGTTGGACGGAGTATCA
This sequence comes from Somniosus microcephalus, assembly GCF_052327205.1. Lineage (NCBI taxonomy): Eukaryota > Metazoa > Chordata > Chondrichthyes > Squaliformes > Somniosidae > Somniosus > Somniosus microcephalus. The sequence goes on along the minus strand of NW_028225182.1, from coordinate 54,104,057 downwards.
ATCAGGAAATAGTTGAGGCTTGTAATAAGGGAACATCTATAATTATGGGGGATTTTAACTATCATATTAATTGGACAAATCAAATTGGGCAGGGCTGCCTTGAGGATGAGTTCATTGAGTGTATTAGGGATGGGTTTCTTGAGCAGTATGTAACTGAACCGACCAGGGGGCAAGCAACCTTAGATCTGGTCCTGTGTAACGAGACAGGATTAATTAAAAATGTCCTAGTAAAGGATCCCCTTGGAATGAGTGGCCATAACATGGTTGAATTCCATATTCAATTAGAGGGTGAGAAGGTTGGATCTCAAACAAGCGTGCTAAGCTTGAATAAAGGAGACTATGAAGGTATGAGAGCGGAATTGAGTAGAGTGGATTGGGAAAATAGATTAAAGGGTAAGACGGTACATGATCAGTGGTGTACATTTAAGGAGTTATTTTACAACTTCCAAAAAAAATATATTCCACTGAGAAGAAAAGGGTGTAAAAGAAAAGACAGCCATCCGTGGCTAAGTAAAGAAATTAAGGATAGTATTCGACTAAAAACAAGGGCATATAAGGTAGCCAAATCTAGTGGGAGGATAGAGGATTGGGAAAACTTTAAAAGACAGCAAAAAATAACAAAAAGATTGATTAAGAAAGGGAAGATAGATTATGAAAGTAAATTAGCAAAAAATATAAAAACAGATAGTAAGAGTTTTTATAGTTATATAAAAAGAAAAAGGGTGGCTAAAGTAAATGTTGGTCCCTTAGAGGATGAGACTGGGAAATTAATGGTGGGAAATAAGGAGATGGCAAAAACACTGAATGAATATTTTGTATCAGTCTTTACAGTAGAAGACACTGAGGCCTAGAAATTCAGTGGCCTGCGCCACCAGTTTGCGCCCAAAGAGGGCTTTTGCGCCACTGTGCAAACCTACCGCGATATTTAGCGGGGCGCTAATGGCGGCGTTAGCCAGTAGCGCTGCGCCGCCACCGATGACGTCATCGGTGTGCGCAGCGCCCCGCTATCGCCCCGCTGGCCATATTTGGTCGCTGCCGCCTCCCCCGCGCCGGCCGCAAACAGCGACCGGTACACGGGGCCTACCTGTGCCGGTAGTGGGGCGAGTTAAGGTGGAGGTGCGGCCGGCCGCTTTTTCGGCGGCCGCCTGCCCGCACCTCCTTCCCCGGCCTCCTACACTCCCCCCCCCCCTGCGGCATTGCCGGCTGTTTCCAGAGAGCCCGGCACTTCTCCTTGGTGCCGGGCTCATTTGCCGGCACTCGCGAGCGGGGATCGCTCTGTTGCAGGCACCTCCCCCTTAAGAATGAGAGGAAGGCCTGCAGTACCGCAGGCTGCCGTGCCGCAGTGGGTGGCGCTGCGGCACTTTACACGCCGATATTCAGTTTCAGCGCCCCAAGCGGGGCGCCGAAACCCTTGTTTCGCGGCCGGCTTCCACTTAGGGCGCTGAAACTGAATTTCCCGCTGGCGCAAGTGGCTCCGCGCGCAGCGGTAATTCCAGCGCCCAGGCGAGCTGGGCGCCCCTAACTGAATTTCTAGGCCACAGAATATCCCAACACTGGACAAACAGGGGGCTAATGGGGGGGAGGAGCTAAACACGATCAAAATCACTAAGGAAGTGGTACTCGGTAAAATAATGGGACTCAAGGCGGATAAATCACCTGGACCTGATGGCTTACATCCTAGGGTCTTGAGGGAAGTGGCGGTAGGGATTGTGGATGCATTGGTAATAATTTTCCAAAACTCCCTGGACTCAGCAAAGGTCCCGGCAGACTGGAAAACTGCTAATGTAACACCCTTATTTGAAAAGGGCAGTAGGCAGAAGGCTGGAAACTATAGACCGGTTAGCCTAACATCTGTGGTAGGTAAAATTTTGGAGTCCATTATTAAGGAGACAGTAACAGACATTTGGATAATCATAATTTAATAGGACAAAGTCAGCATGGTTTTATGAAGGGGAAGTCATGTTTGACAAATTTGCTGGAGTTCTTTGAGGAAGTAACATATAGGGTGGATAAAGGGGAACCAGTGGACGTAGTGTATTTAGACTTCCAAAAGGCATTTGACAAGGTGCCACACAAAAGATTATTGCTTAAGATAAAAAATCACGGGATTGGGGGTAATATTCTGGCATGGATAAAGGATTGGCTATTTAACAGAAGGCAGAGAGTTGGGATAAATGGTTCATTCTCAGACTGGCAATCAGTAACTAGTGGTGTTCCGCAGGGGTCAGTGCTGGGTCCCCAACTCTTTACAATCTACATTAACGATTTGGAGGAGGGGACCGAGTGTAACATATCAAAGTTTGCAGATGATACTAAGATGGGAGGGAAAGTAGTGAGTGAGGAGGACATAAAAAACCTGCAAGGGGACATAGACAGGCTAAGTAAGTGGGCAGAGATTTGGCAGATGGAATACAATACTGGAAAGTGTGAGGTTATGCACTTTGGCAGGAAAAATCGTAGAGCAAGTTATTATCTTAATGGCAAGAAACTGGAAAGTACTGAAGTACAAAGGGATCTGGGGGTCTTGGTGTACGAAACTCAAAAGGTTAGTATTGTAGTGTATGTACCCGTCTACCTTTAAGGGAAATATTGAATGTAACCGTTCACCTTTAAGGGAACTACTTTAGGTGTGGCACTATTTGTTTGGCTGTACTGTACTGTACTGTAATACCGATAGTGACCACACCAGTTGTTGTAGCAGGATTTCTGGGGCAGATTCGCCCGGACCTTCGAATAGTAAAGACCTGTTTGTTTGTTACTTCTGAAGTCTGTGTATTTATTAACTGCACAACCCACAGACTTTACAGTGGCGACGAGTCCGATCGTACCCTGCGGCAAGATTACCATAAGCAACGAAGAGCGTCGAAGAGAGACAACCGCCCTCGTCGTGCTACCAAAAGAAAACACGAGGCTGCAACAACAGAAAGCAGGAAGACTAACAACAAAAGCTGTATCAGCAACAGGCACTGACTACCCTTCTGCCACGGTGCGGAGTGAGCCGACCAGCAAGAAACAAGGCGGCCGAAGAGACTGTGAGTAGGGGAAGGTGTAGATAAGGGCAGAGCACTCGACCTCGGTCGAGGGGGAGCTGTGCCAGCCAAAAGTCGGGTCCAACGGCGTCGGGTGACAGCCGGACCGCGATCGGCGGGACAATCGGGGCAGCAACCGCAGCCACGAAGCGCTGAGCCTGCGAGTAGGCGCGGGAAGAGAAACCCAGCCGCAGCCGGGGAGGGAAACACCGGTCTGCGAGAGGGCTGGGGAGGCGAACGGGAACCGTGCGGGTGAGAGCCGGGTGCGGAGAGAGAGACTGCGAGGAGCCGGTCCAGCGGCTGAGCTGTTCTCCACCAACGGGGTACTCAGAGCCGGCAAAACCGAACGTGCGGGAGTGGGTGAGAGACACAGCCGAAAACGGGGTGAGAGACTGCGCGAGAGCCAGTCCAGCGGTGAGCTGTTCTCCACCAACGGGGTACCCAGGGCCGGTAGCATCGAACGTGCGGGTGAGAGAGACAGAGCCGGGTACGGAGAGAGAGACTGCGCGAGAGCCAGTCCAGCGGCTGAACTGTCCTCCGCTAACGGGGTGTACCCAGCGCCGGTAGAGCCGTGCGGGCGGGAGGAAAAGACATAGCCGAGTAAGGGGAGCTGTGCGGTAGCCAGCCAGCGGCTGAACCTGTCCGCTGAGGGGGAAGCGTACCCCTTCCACCGGGAAGAAACGCGGGAAGCCGCCATTAGGCGGAGAAGACGCCAGAAGCGGGAAACCGCCATTGAAGTGGGCGAGGCGAGAAAGGAAGAGCGGGAAACCGCCATTTTCGCGGGAAAACCGCCATCTTGATCGACATACCGCCATTGAAGTGGGCGGGGAGAGAAGGAAAGAGCGGGAAACCGCCGATTTCGCGGGAAAACCGCCATCTTAGAAACAAATAAATAAATAAGAAATACTGGTGCTGCTCCCAAGGGAAGAAAGATGCCCAAGCGAGGGAATATTAATGACTTTAATTCTGAAATAGAAGACTGGGCCACGTACGTGGAACGCATAGAGATCTATTGCGAAGCCAACAAAATAGAGGAAGATGACAAGGCGATAACATTGCTAAACTCGATGGGGGCAAAAACATACGGGCTCTTGAAGCATCTAATAGCACCAAATAAACCAGCGGATCAGACCTTCAAAGAGATTGTGGCTGTGCTGAAGGACCACTTGAACCCCACACCGCTGATGCTGGCTGAACGATTCAAATTCTACGCAAGAACGCAGAAGAAAGACGAAAGCAATGCGGAATACTTGGTCGAACTGCGTAGGCTAGCGAAATACTGCCAGTTCGGAGGGAATCTGACAGAAGCGCTGCGGGACAAGTTCGTATGCGGATTGTCCAAAGAAGGGACGCAGAAGCGACTACTGGAAGAGAATGACCTCACACTGGACAGGGCTGTCCTTATAGCTGCATCGCACGAAGCCGCAGCGAAAGGAACGGCAGAAATGCAACTAAAGGCGGCGGCACTCGGGGTGGACCAAATTACTTCAAGCACAACAAAATGCTACCGTTGTGGGAAGACAACGCATGACCAGAATCAATGCTGGTTTAAGAACCAAGAGTGTAGGAAATGTGGCAAACTGGGTCACATCGCGAAGGTATGCCGGTCCGGGAAAAAGATCAATAATCAAAGGAAGCCACCACCAGAAAAGTACAACAAGGTACACAAGGTGGCTGAGAAGAGTTCAGACGAACAGAATTCAGACTCAGACCCAAACAACCAGGAGCTGGGTAGTCTGAGAATCCACAATGTGGGTAAAGAAACGGATCTACAGGCCATCTGGGTCATACTAAAAATAGCTGGAGTCCAAATAAGAATGGAGCTGGACACTGGATCAGCTCTATCAGTCATCAACCGAAGGGACTACCACCGGCTATTCTCTCACATACCTTTAAGAAATACCAAGTTCGTATTACAGACATACACGGGGCATAACGTATACCCCGTGGGGAAAATAAGAGTCAAGGTGAGAGATAGGGGTAAAGAACACCCAAGAATGAGCTTGTACGTATTACCTGAGGGAGGACCACCACTTCTAGGACGGGAGTGGATTAAGAAAATAGACATGGAATGGCATTACCTAAAAGCCATAATGAGGGAGGACTCGGTGCAAGCTATTAGCTCAGATTCTGAAATGGATGATGATAAGACCAAGTCGAAAACGAAGACAGGCAGAAGGACTTATGGTACCAAGAAGAATAAAGCTGCAGAGCAGAACTCCAGGTTGACAGAGAATTCTGAGCCTGTTCAAGCAAAGGATTCATCCATGACGGAAGAACACCGAGCTCGGACGCAAACTTATGTCAAAGTACGACAACAATTAGAACAGTTCAGTGATCGTCTCGTACAGGAGATGAAAAATATGGAAAAGTTCTGGGACACCGAATGGGGGAACCTGGAAAGACTACAGAGACAGCTAGCTCAAGCAGAGAGCGACCATAGAGCCATCATGGTCAAATACCAATCACATTCCCCTGATGCTGTTCAGGAACTAGAATATTTACAGAATGAACCAAAGGAAGAGGAATCTTCAGGGAGCCAGGATTTTATTCCAGTTCTTCTTTACGACTCCTTACAAGCAGAGTGTGAGAAGTTGAAAGAACAGTATGAACAGGCCCAGGCTACAATTCTGGAGGGGGTTAACTCGGCAGCCTCCGAAAAGCTAGTTTCAGTAGAAGCATATGAACAACTAAAGGTTGAACATGAGCAAGAAGTCCAAAGGCTGCAGGAAATTCTTGATGAGCTCAAGGCCAAGACAGACTCATCGGTAGGAGATCCATCCATAGATGAGCAATTAGAGGTGAAAATCATGGCAGAGCATGAAAGACAGGATGTCCAAGAACTTATAAAAACATTGAAGGACACCCAAGACAAATATGAGGCGGCAATGTCTGAGGTTCAACAACTTGAAGAACAGATTCAACTGGGAATCCTTTCAGTGGAAGAACAGGACACTGTAAGAATGGTCCCTGAACATGAACTAGAGAGCATCAGGGCGCAACTTTTCCGAGCGCTGAAAGCCAAAGTTCAAGAGGAACGTAAGGTGGAAGTATTGGAGAAAGAGGTGGATGAAATGGAGAAGACTCTGATCCACCATGTTCCCAGGGAAGAGTTAACGGTCGGCCAACTCCTTCATATGCTGAAGGACAAGACTCTACAAGGGGAACAATCTGAACACGAGCTTCAATCTTCAGGGGGAACGAGTTTGGAGCTGTCAAAAGTCACGAAGATAGCTGAGGTGGCAACACAAATTTTACAAGGATGCCAAAAGTACGTTGAATCATGTCAAGGTGAACAGAAGAAGGTGGAAACCGTTACTTCAGTAGAAGGGTTAAATAGCCTGATAACGCAATTACCGGTGGAAAGGAAGGTATTGAACTCACAAATGAGGTCCGTCGTGAAGGAATGGCAGATAACCCAGGAAGAGCGGGATGTATATGAATGCATGAAGAAGGCTTTTCAAGAAAGATGTTTAGGGCAGGAACCACCGTCAGCTAACGTCCAGACGGGTGAGGAGGAAGAAGAAGTCTCTCTCACTGGCCTAACTCAGGACGAACCTGAATATTACCATGACCTGTTGAGTGACACTGAATATTATGAGGATGTGGTCTGCCCAGCTTGTGATGAAAACTCTCAAAGTGCTGAAATCCGGATGAAGCACTTAAGGTCTAAGGAACATAGAGAGTTGGTGGCGCTACAGCTGGCAGCCGAGAAAGGAGCTCCGAGAGTTTCAAAAAGGCAGAAAAGAAAAAGAAGAAGCAGAAGATAATAACTGTCTAAAATATTAGCACTTCTACCATTCCAGGCGGGACATTACGAAAGGAGCTAAATTAGTTGAAAAACTGGTAAATGTCAAGACAGCCAGTTGGTTGTCAAAGTCCGCACTGCTGGTTCAACAGGACGAAAGTTCAAGCTGCTACGTCAAGAAAAAGGCTATGGAGGAGTCACGTTAGCCAGGTGAACCGGCTACCCCAAAGAAATGTTGTTCGGAACGAGTCAAGACCAGAGACGGAACCTGTGAACTGTTTCCACCGAGATTATATTTGTAAATTGTTTTATATGACATTGACTCCACCGAGATTATAGCTGTAATTTGTTTTATAGGAAGTTGAAGATATGTATGTTTAACGGGGACTCTGTAAGTAATAAGCTAAAAAGGGAGGATTGTAGTGTATGTACCCGTCTACCTTTAAGGGAACTATTGAATGTAACCGTTCACCTTTAAGGGAACTACTTTAGGTGTGGCACTATTTGTTTGGCTTCTGTATACTGTAATACCGATAGTGACCACACCAGTATATAAGTGTTGTAGCAGCATTTCTGGGGCAGATTTGCCCGGACCTTCGAATAGTAAAGACCTGTTTGTTTGTTACTTCTGAAGTCTGTGTATTTATTAACTGCACAACCCACAGACTTTACAAGTATGCAGGTGCAGCAAGTGATTAAGAAGGCCAATGGAATGTTGGCTTTCATTGCTAGGGGGATAGAATATAAAAATAGGGAGGTATTGCTTCAGTTGTACAAGGTATTGGTGAGACCGCACCTGGAATACTTCGTACAGTTTTGGTGTCCATACTTAAGAAAGGACATACTTGCTCTCGAGTCAGTACAAAGAAAGTTCACTCGGTTAATCCCGGGGATGAGGGGATGGACATATGAGGAGAGGTTGAGTAGATTGGAACTCTACTCATTGGAGTTCAGAAGAATGAGAGGCGATCTTATTGAAACATATAAGATTGTGAAGGGGTTGGATCGGGTGGATGCGGGGAGGATGTTCCCGATGATGGGTGAAACTAGAACTAGGGGGCATAGTCTTAGAATAAGGGGCTGCTCTTTCAAAACTGAGATGAGGAGGAACTACTTCACTCAGAGGGAGGTAGTTCCATGGAATATGCTGCCCCAAAAAGCTGTAGAAGCTACATCATTACATAAATTTAAAACAGAAATAGACAGTTTCCTAGAAGCAAAGGGAATTAAGGGTTACGGGGAGCGGGCAGGAATTTGGACATGAGTCTAGGTTCTGATCGGTCATGGCCCTGTGGGTAGCGGAGCGGGCCCAGGGGCCGTGTAGCCTGATCCTGCTCCTATTTCGTGTGTCTAATTCTGTTTGATTCAGGAGATGGCTCTGTGATAGTGGATTGGCGGTTAGGATCAGATCAGCCATGATCTTATTGAATGGCGGAGCAGGCTCGAGGGGCCGATTGGCCTACTCCTGCTCCTATTTCTTATGTTCTTATGTTCTTATGAGCGCCGCACTGTCGGAGGGGCAGTACTGAGGGAGCGCCGCACTGTGGGAGGGGCAGTACTGAGGGAGCGCCGCACTGTGGGAGGGGCGGTACTGAGGGAGCGCCGCACTGTCGGTGGGGCAGTACTGAGGGAGCGCCGCACTGTCGGAGGGGCGGTACTGAGGGAGCGCCGCGCTGTAGGAGGGGCAGTACTGAGAGAGTGCCGCACTGTCGGAGGGGCAGTACTGAGAGAGCGCAGCACTGCGGGAGGGGCAGTACTGAGGGAGCGCCGCACTGTCAGCGGGGCACTACTGAGGGAGCGCCGCACTGTCGGTGGGGCAGTACTGAGGGAGCGCCGCACTGTCGGAGGGGCGGTACTGAGGGAGCGCCGCGCTGTAGGAGGGGCAGTACTGAGAGAGTGCCGCACTGTCGGAGGGGCAGTACTGAGAGAGCGCAGCACTGCGGGAGGGGCAGTACTGAGGGAGCGCCGCACTGTCAGCGGGGCACTACTGAGGGAGAACCGCACTGTCGGAGGGGCAGTACTGAGGGAGCGCCGCACTGTCGGAGGGGCAGTACTGAGGGAGCGCTGCACTGTCGGAGGGGCAGCACTGAGGGAGCGCTGCACTGTGGGTGGGGCAGTACTGAGGGAGCGCCGCACTGTTGGAGGGGCAGTACTGAGGGAGCGCCGCACTGTCGGAGGGGCAGTACTGAGTGAGCGCCGCACTGTCGGAGGGGCAGTACTGTGGGAGCGCCGCGCTGTCGGAGGGGCAGTACTGAGAGAGTGCCGCACTGTCGGAGGGGCAGTACTGAGGGAGCGCCGCACTGTTGGAGCGGCAGTACTGAGGGAGTGCCACACTGTCAGAGGGGCAGTACTGAGGGAGCGCAGCACTGCCGGAGGGGCAGTACTGAGGGAGCGCCGCACTGGCAGCGGGGCAGTACTGAGGGAGCGCAGCACTGTCGGAGGGGCAGTACTGAGGGAGCGCCGCCGTGTCAGAGGGGCAGTACTGAGGGAGCGCCACACTGTGGGAGGGGCAGTACTGAGGGAGTGCCGCACTGTCGGAGGGGCAGTACTGAGGGAGCGCCGCACTGTCGGAGGGGCAGTACTGAGGGGGCGCCGCACTGTCGCAGGGGCAGTACTGAGGGAGCGCAGCACTGTCGGAGGGGCAGTACTGAGGGAGCGCCGCACTGATGGAGGGGCAGTACTGAGGGAGCGCCGCACTGTGGGAGGGGCAGCACTGAGGGAGCGCCGCACTGTCGGAGGGGCAGTACTGAGGGAGCGCCGCACTGTCACAGGGGCAGTACTGAGGGAGAGCCGACTGTCGGAGGGGCAATACTGAGGGAGCGCCGCACTGTCGGGGGGGCAGTACTGAGGGAGCGCCGCACTGTGGGAGGGGCAGTACTGAGGGAGCGCCGCACTGTCGGAGGGGCAGTACTGAGGGAGCGCCGCACTGTGGGAGGGGCAGTACTGAGGGAGCGCCGCACTGTCGGAGGGGCAGTACTGAGGGAGCGCCGCACTGTCGGAGGGGCAGTACTGAGGGAGCGCCGCGCTGTCGGAGGGTCAGTACTGAGAGAGTGCCGCACTGTCGGAGGGGCAGTACTGAGGGAGCGCTGCACTGTTGGCGGGGCAGTACTGAGGGAGTGCCGCTCTGTCGGACGGGCAGTACTGAGGGAGCGCAGCACTTTCGGAGGGGACAAGACTGAGGGAGAGCCGCACTGTCGGAGGGGCAGTACTGAGGGAGGGGCAGTACTGAGTGAGCGCCGCACTGTCGGAGGGGCAGCACTGAGGGAGCGCTGCACTGTGGGTGGGGCAGTACTGAGGGAGCGCCGCACTGTTGGAGGGGCAGTACTGAGGGAGTGCCACACTGTCGGAGTGGCAGTACTGAGGGAGCGCAGCACTGCCGGAGGGGCAGTACTGAGGAAGCGCCGCACTGTCGGAGGGGCAGTACTGAGGGAGCGCTGCACTGTCGGAGGGGCAGCACTGAGGGAGCGCTGCACTGTGGGTGGGGCAGTACTGAGGGAGCGCCGCACTGCTGGAGGGGCAGTACTGAGGGAGTGCCACACTGTCGGAGTGGCAGTACTGAGGGAGCGCAGCACTGCCGGAGGGGCAGTACTGAGGGAGCGCCGCACTGTCAGCGGGGCAGTACTGAGGGAGAGCCGTACTGTCGGAGGGGCTGTACTGAGGGAGCGCCGCACTGTCGGAGGGGCAGTACTGAGGGAGCGCCGCCGTGTCGGAGGGGCAGTACTGAGGGAGCGCCACACTGTCAGAGGGGCAGTACTGAGGGAGCGCTGCACTGTCGGAGGGGCAGTACTGAGTGAGCGCTGCACTGTGGGCGGGGCAGTACTGAGGGAGCGCCGCACTGTCGGAGGGGCAGTACTGAGGGAGCGCCACACTGTCGGAGGGGCAGTACTGAGGGAGCGCCGCACTGTTGGAGGGGCAGTACTGAGGGAGCGCTGCACTGTGCGAGGGGCAGTACCGAGGGAGCGCCGCACTGTCGGAGGGGCAGTGCTGAGGGAGCGCCGCACTGTGGGAGGGGCAGTACTGAGGAAGCGCCGCACTTTCGGAGGGGCAGTACTGAGGGAGCACCGCACTGTCGGAGGGGCAGAACTGAGGGAGCGCCGCACTGTCGGAGGGGCAGTACTGAGGGAGCGCTGCACTGTCGGATGGGCAGTACTGAGGGAGCGCCGCACTGTCGGAGGGGCAGTACTGAGGGAGCGCCGCACTGTCGCAGGGGCAGTACTGAGGGAGCGCAGCACTGCCGGAGGGGCAGTACTGAGGGAGCGCCGCACTGGCAGCGGGGCAGTACTGAGGGAGCGCCGCACTGTCGGAGGGGCAGTACTGAGGGAGGGGCAGTACTGAGTGAGCGCCGCACTGTCGGAGGGGCAGTACAGAGGGAGGGGCAGTACTGAGGAAGCGCCGCACTGTCGGAGGGGCAGTACTGAGGGAGCGCTGCACTGTCGGAGGGGCAGCACTGAGGGAGCGCTGCACTGTGGGTGGGGCAGTACTGAGGGAGCGCCGCACTGTTGGAGGGGCAGTACTGAGGGAGTGCCACACTGTCGGAGTGGCAGTACTGAGGGAGCGCAGCACTGCCGGAGGGGCAGTACTGAGGGAGCGCCGCACTGTCAGCGGGGCAGTACTGAGGGAGAGCCGTACTGTCGGAGGGGCTGTACTGAGGGAGCGCCGCACTGTCGGAGGGGCAGTACTGAGTGAGCGCTGCACTGTGGGCGGGGCAGTACTGAGGGAGCGCCGCACTGTCGGAGGGGCAGTACTGAGGGAGCGCCGCACTGTCAGCGGGGCAGTACTGAGGGAGAGCCGTACTGTCGGAGGGGCTGTACTGAGGGAGCGCAGCACTGTCGGAGGGGCAGTACTGAGTGAGCGCTGCACTGTGGGCGGGGCAGTACTGAGGGAGCGCCGCACTGTCGGAGGGGCAGTACTGAGGGAGCGCCACACTGTCGGAGGGGCAGTACTGAGGGAGCGCCGCACTGTTGGAGGGGCAGTACTGAGGGAGCGCTGCACTGTGCGAGGGGCAGTACCGAGGGAGCGCCGCACTGTCGGAGGTGCAGTGCTGAGGGAGCGCCGCACTGTGGGAGGGGCAGTACTGAGGAAGCGCCGCACTTTCGGAGGGGCAGTACTGAGGGAGCACCGCACTGTCGGAGGGGCAGAACTGAGGGAGCGCCGCACTGTCAGAGGGGCAGTACTGAGGGAGCGCTGCACTGTCGGATGGGCAGTACTGAGGGAGCGCCGCACTGTCGGAGGGGCAGTACTGAGGGAGCGCCGCACTGTCGCAGGGGCAGTACTGAGGGAGCGCAGCACTGCCGGAGGGGCAGTACTGAGGGAGCGCCGCACTGGCAGCGGGGCAGTACTGAGGGAGAGCCGCACTGTCGGAGGGGCAGTACTGAGGGAGCGCAGCACTGTCGGAGGGGCAGTACTGAGGGAGCGCCGCCGTGTCAGAGGGGCAGTACTGAGGGAGCGCCACACTGTCAGAGGGGCAGTACTGAGGGAGCGCTGCACTGTCGGAGGGGCAGTGCTGAGGGAGCGCCGCACTGTGGGAGGGGCAGTACTGAGGGAGCGCCGCACTGTCGGAGGGGCAGTACTGAGGGGGCGCCGCACTGTTGCAGGGGCAGTACTGAGGGAGCGCAGCACTGTCGGAGGGGCAGTACTGAGGGAGCGCCGCACTGATGGAGGGGCAGTACTGAGGGAGCGCCGCACTGTGGGAGGGGCAGCACTGAGGGAGCGCCGCACTGTCGGAGGGGCAGTACTGAGGGAGCGCCGCACTGTCGCAGGGGCAGTACTGAGGGAGAGCCGACTGTCGGAGGGGCAATACTGAGGGAGCGCAGCACTGTCGGAGGGGCAGTACTGAGGGAGCGCCGCACTGATGGAGGGGCAGTACTGAGGGAGCGCCGCACTGTGGGAGGGGCAGTACTGAGGGAGCGCCGCACTGTCGGAGGGGCAGTACTGAGGGAGCGCCGCACTGTCGGAGGGGCAGTACTGAGGGAGCACCGCGCTGTCGGAGGGTCAGTACTGAGAGAGTGCCGCACTGTCGGAGGGGCAGTACTGAGGGAGCGCTGCACTGTTGGCGGGGCAGTACTGAGGGAGTGCCGCTCTGTCGGACGGGCGGTACTGAGGGAGCGCAGCACTTTCGGAGCGGCATGTGCTGAGGGAGTGCCGCACTGTCAGAGGGGACAAGACTGAGGGAGAGCCGCATTGTCGGAGGGGCATTACTGAGGGAGCGCCGCACTGTCGGAGGGGCAGTACTGAGGGAGGGGCAGTACTGAGTGAGCGCCGCACTGTCGGAGGGGCAGTACAGAGGGAGGGGCAGTACTGAGGAAGCGCCGCACTGTCGGAGGGGCAGTACTGAGGGAGCGCTGCACTGTCGGAGGGGCAGCACTGAGGGAGCGCTGCACTGTGGGTGGGGCAGTACTGAGGGAGCGCCGCACTGTTGGAGGGGCAGTACTGAGGGAGTGCCACACTGTCGGAGTGGCAGTACTGAGGGAGCGCAGCACTGCCGGAGGGGCAGTACTGAGGAAGCGCCGCACTGTCGGAGGGGCAGTACTGAGGGAGCGCTGCACTGTCGGAGGGGCAGCACTGAGGGAGCGCTGCACTGTGGGTGGGGCAGTACTGAGGGAGCGCCGCACTGCTGGAGGGGCAGTACTGAGGGAGTGCCACACTGTCGGAGTGGCAGTACTGAGGGAGCGCAGCACTGCCGGAGGGGCAGTACTGAGGGAGCGCCGCACTGTCAGCGGGGCAGTACTGAGGGAGAGCCGTACTGTCGGAGGGGCTGTACTGAGGGAGCGCCGCACTGTCGGAGGGGCAGTACTGAGGGAGCGCCGCCGTGTCGGAGGGGCAGTACTGAGGGAGCGCCACACTGTCAGAGGGGCAGTACTGAGGGAGCGCTGCACTGTCGGAGGGGCAGTACTGAGTGAGCGCTGCACTGTGGGCGGGGCAGTACTGAGGGAGCGCCGCACTGTCGGAGGGGCAGTACTGAGGGAGCGCCACACTGTCGGAGGGGCAGTACTGAGGGAGCGCCGCACTGTTGGAGGGGCAGTACTGAGGGAGCGCTGCACTGTGCGAGGGGCAGTACCGAGGGAGCGCCGCACTGTCGGAGGGGCAGTGCTGAGGGAGCGCCGCACTGTGGGAGGGGCAGTACTGAGGAAGCGCCGCACTTTCGGAGGGGCAGTACTGAGGGAGCACCGCACTGTCGGAGGGGCAGAACTGAGGGAGCGCCGCACTGTCGGAGGGGCAGTACTGAGGGAGCGCTGCACTGTCGGATGGGCAGTACTGAGGGAGCGCCGCACTGTCGGAGGGGCAGTACTGAGGGAGCGCCGCACTGTCGCAGGGGCAGTACTGAGGGAGCGCAGCACTGCCGGAGGGGCAGTACTGAGGGAGCGCCGCACTGGCAGCGGGGCAGTACTGAGGGAGCGCCGCACTGTCGGAGGGGCAGTACTGAGGGAGGGGCAGTACTGAGTGAGCGCCGCACTGTCGGAGGGGCAGTACAGAGGGAGGGGCAGTACTGAGGAAGCGCCGCACTGTCGGAGGGGCAGTACTGAGGGAGCGCTGCACTGTCGGAGGGGCAGCACTGAGGGAGCGCTGCACTGTGGGTGGGGCAGTACTGAGGGAGCGCCGCACTGTTGGAGGGGCAGTACTGAGGGAGTGCCACACTGTCGGAGTGGCAGTACTGAGGGAGCGCAGCACTGCCGGAGGGGCAGTACTGAGGGAGCGCCGCACTGTCAGCGGGGCAGTACTGAGGGAGAGCCGTACTGTCGGAGGGGCTGTACTGAGGGAGCGCCGCACTGTCGGAGGGGCAGTACTGAGTGAGCGCTGCACTGTGGGCGGGGCAGTACTGAGGGAGCGCCGCACTGTCGGAGGGGCAGTACTGAGGGAGCGCCGCACTGTCAGCGGGGCAGTACTGAGGGAGAGCCGTACTGTCGGAGGGGCTGTACTGAGGGAGCGCAGCACTGTCGGAGGGGCAGTACTGAGTGAGCGCTGCACTGTGGGCGGGGCAGTACTGAGGGAGCGCCGCACTGTCGGAGGGGCAGTACTGAGGGAGCGCCACACTGTCGGAGGGGCAGTACTGAGGGAGCGCCGCACTGTTGGAGGGGCAGTACTGAGGGAGCGCTGCACTGTGCGAGGGGCAGTACCGAGGGAGCGCCGCACTGTCGGAGGTGCAGTGCTGAGGGAGCGCCGCACTGTGGGAGGGGCAGTACTGAGGAAGCGCCGCACTTTCGGAGGGGCAGTACTGAGGGAGCACCGCACTGTCGGAGGGGCAGAACTGAGGGAGCGCCGCACTGTCAGAGGGGCAGTACTGAGGGAGCGCTGCACTGTCGGATGGGCAGTACTGAGGGAGCGCCGCACTGTCGGAGGGGCAGTACTGAGGGAGCGCCGCACTGTCGCAGGGGCAGTACTGAGGGAGCGCAGCACTGCCGGAGGTGCAGTACTGAGGGAGCGCCGCACTGGCAGCGGGGCAGTACTGAGGGAGAGCCGCACTGTCGGAGGGGCAGTACTGAGGGAGCGCAGCACTGTCGGAGGGGCAGTACTGAGGGAGCGCCGCCGTGTCAGAGGGGCAGTACTGAGGGAGCGCCACACTGTCAGAGGGGCAGTACTGAGGGAGCGCTGCACTGTCGGAGGGGCAGTGCTGAGGGAGCGCCGCACTGTGGGAGGGGCAGTACTGAGGGAGCGCCGCACTGTCGGAGGGGCAGTACTGAGGGGGCGCCGCACTGTTGCAGGGGCAGTACTGAGGGAGCGCAGCACTGTCGGAGGGGCAGTACTGAGGGAGCGCCGCACTGATGGAGGGGCAGTACTGAGGGAGCGCCGCACTGTGGGAGGGGCAGCACTGAGGGAGCGCCGCACTGTCGGAGGGGCAGTACTGAGGGAGCGCCGCACTGTCGCAGGGGCAGTACTGAGGGAGAGCCGACTGTCGGAGGGGCAATACTGAGGGAGCGCAGCACTGTCGGAGGGGCAGTACTGAGGGAGCGCCGCACTGATGGAGGGGCAGTACTGAGGGAGCGCCGCACTGTGGGAGGGGCAGTACTGAGGGAGCGCCGCACTGTCGGAGGGGCAGTACTGAGGGAGCGCCGCACTGTCGGAGGGGCAGTACTGAGGGAGCACCGCGCTGTCGGAGGGTCAGTACTGAGAGAGTGCCGCACTGTCGGAGGGGCAGTACTGAGGGAGCGCTGCACTGTTGGCGGGGCAGTACTGAGGGAGTGCCGCTCTGTCGGACGGGCGGTACTGAGGGAGCGCAGCACTTTCGGAGCGGCATGTGCTGAGGGAGCGCCGCACTGTCAGAGGGGACAAGACTGAGGGAGAGCCGCATTGTCGGAGGGGCATTACTGAGGGAGCGCCGCACTGTCGGAGGGGCAGTACTGAGGGAGGGGCAGTACTGAGTGAGCGCCGCACTGTCGGAGGGGCAGTACAGAGGGAGGGGCAGTACTGAGGAAGCGCCGCACTGTCGGAGGGGCAGTACTGAGGGAGCGCTGCACTGTCGGAGGGGCAGCACTGAGGGAGCGCTGCACTGTGGGTGGGGCAGTACTGAGGGAGCGCCGCACTGTTGGAGGGGCAGTACTGAGGGAGTGCCACACTGCCGGAGGGGCAGTACTGAGGGAGCGCCGCACTGTCAGCGGGGCAGTACTGAGGGAGAGCCGTACTGTCGGAGGGGCTGTACTGAGGGAGCGCCGCACTGTCGGAGGGGCAGTACTGAGGGAGCACCGCCGTGTCGGAGGGGCAGTACTGAGGGAGCGCCACACTGTCAGAGGGGCAGTACTGAGGGAGCGCTGCACTGTCGGAGGGGCAGCACTGAGTGAGCGCTGCACTGTGGGCGGGGCAGTACTGAGGGAGCGCCGCACTGTCGGAGGGGCAGTACTGAGGGAGCGCCGCACTGTCGGAGGGGCAGTACTGAGGAAGCGCCGCACTTTCGGAGGGGCAGTACTGAGGGAGCATCGCACTGTCGGAGGGGCAGAACTGAGGGAGCGCCGCACTGTCGGAGGGGCAGTACTGAGGGAGCGCTGCACTGTCGGATGGGCAGTACTGAGGGAGCGCCGCACTGTCGGAGGGGCAGTACTGAGGGAGCACCGCACTGTCGCAGGGGCAGTACTGAGGGAGAGCCGACTGTCGGAGGGGCAATACTGAGGGAGCGCAGCACTGTCGGAGGGGCAGTACTGAGGGAGCACCGCACTGATGGAGGGGCAGTACTGAGGGAGCGCCGCACTGTGGGAGGGGCAGTACTGAGGGAGCGCCGCACTGTCGGAGGGGCAGTACTGATGGAGCGCCGCACTGTCGGAGGGGCAGTACTGAGGGAGCGCCGCGCTGTCGGAGCGGCAGTACTGAGGGAGCGCCGCCGTGTCGGAGGGGCAGTACTGAGGGAGCGCCACTCTGTCAGAGGGGCAGTACTGAGGGAGCGCTGCACTGTCGGAGGGGCAGTACTGAGTGAGCGCTGCACTGTGGGCGGGGAAGTACTGAGGGAGCGCCGCACTGTCGGAGGGGCAGTACTGAGGGAGCGCCGCACTGTCGGAGGGGCAGTACTGAGGAAGCGCCGCACTTTCGGAGGGGCAGTACTGAGGGAGCATCGCACTGTCGGAGGGGCAGAACTGAGGGAGCGCCGCACTGTCGGAGGGGCAGTACTGAGGGAGCGCTGCACTGTCGGATGGGCAGTACTGAGGGAGCGCCGCACTGTCGGAGGGGCAGTACTGAGGGAGCGCCGCACTGTCGCAGGGGCAGTACTGAGGGAGAGCCGACTGTCGGAGGGGCAATACTGAGGGAGCGCAGCACTGTCGGAGGGGCAGTACTGAGGGAGCGCCGCACTGATGGAGGGGCAGTACTGAGGGAGCGCCGCACTGTGGGAGGGGCAGTACTGAGGGAGCGCCGCACTGTCGGAGGGGCAGTACTGAGGGAGCGCCGCACTGTCGGAGGGGCAGTACTGAGGGAGCGCCGCGCTGTCGGAGCGGCAGTACTGAGAGAGTGCCGCACTGTCGGAGGGGCAGTACTGAGGGAGCGCCGCACTGTTGGAGGGGCAGTACAGAGGGAGTGCCGCCCTGTAGGAGGGGCAGCACTGACGGAGCGCCACACTGTCAGAGGCGCAGTACTGAGGGAGCGCCGCACTGTCGGAGAGGCCGTACAGAGGGAGCGCTGCACTGTGGTTGGGGCAGTACTGAGGGAGCGCCGCACTGTCGGAGGGGCAGTACTGAGGCAGGGCTGCGCTGTCGGAGGGGCAGTACTGAGGGAGCGCCGCACTGCAGGAGGGGCACCCCTGAGGGAGTGCCGCAGTGTCGGAGGGGCAGTACTGAGGGATCGCAGCACTGCCGGAGGGGCAGCACTGAGGGAGCGCCGCACTGTCAGCGGGACAGTACTGAGGGAGAGCCGCACTGTGGGAGGGGCAGTACTGAGGGAGCGCCGCACTCTCGGAGGGGCAGTACTGAGGGAGCGCCGCACTGTCGGAGGGGCAGTACTGAGGGAGCGCCGCACTGTGGGAGGGGCAGTACTGAGGGAGCGCCGCACTGTCGGAGCGGCAGTACTGAGGGAGTGCCGCACTGTGGGAGGGGCAGTACGGAGGGAGCGCCGCACTGTCGGAGGGGCAGTACTGAGGGAGCGCAGCACTATCGGAGGGGCAGGACTGAGGGAGAGCCGCACTGTGGGAGGGGCAGAACTGAGGGAGCGCGCACTGTCGAAGGGGCAGTACTGAGGGGGCGCTGCACTGTCGGAGGGGCAGTACTGAGGGAGCGCCGCACTGTCGGAGGGGCAGTACTGAGGGAGCGCCGCACTGTCAGAGGGGGCAGTACTGAGGGAGAGCCGCACTGTCGGAGGGGCAGTACTGAGGGAGTGCCGCCCTGTCGGAGGGGCAGTCCTGAGGGAGCGCTGCACTGTCGGAGGGGCAGTACTGAGGGAGCGCCGCGCTGTCGGAGCGGCAGTACTGAGAGAGTGCCGCACTGCGGGAGGGGCAGTACTGAGGGAGCGCCGCACTGCAGGAGGGGCAGTCCTGAGGGAGTGCCGCAGTGTTGGAGGGGCAGTACTGAGGGATCGCAGCACTGCCGGAGGGGCAGTACCGAGGGAGCACCGCACTGTCAGCGGGGCAGTACTGAGGGAGAGCCGCACTGTGGGAGGGGCAGTACTGAGGGAGCGCCGCACTGTCGGAGGGGCAGTACTGAGGGAGCGCCGCACTGTCGGAGGGGCAGTGCTGAGGGAGCGCCGCACTGTGGGAGGGGCAGTACTGAGGAAGCGCCGCACTGTCGGAGGGGCAGCACTGAGGGAGCGCCGCACTGTCGGAGGGGCAGTACTGAGGGAGCGCCGCACTGTCGGAGAGGCAGTACTGAGGGAGCGCCGCACTGTCGGACGGGCAGTACTGAGGGAGCGCCGCACTGTCGCAGGGGCAGTACTGAGGGAGAGCCGACTGTCGGAGGGGCAATACTGAGGGAGCGCAGCACTGTCGGAGGGGCAGTACTGAGGGAGCGCCGCACTGATGGAGGGGCAGTACTGAGGGAGCGCCGCACTGTGGGAGGGGCAGTACTGAGGGAGCGGCGCACTGTCGGAGGGGCAGTACTGAGGGAGCGTCGCACTGTCAGAGGGGCAGTACTGAGGGAGCGCCGCGCTGTCGGAGGGTCAGTACTGAGAGAGTGCCGCACTGTCAGAGGGGCAGTACTGAGGGAGCACTGCACTGTTGGAGGGGCAGTACTGAGGGAGTGCCGCTCTGTCGGAGGGGCAGTACTGAGGGTGCGCAGCACTTTCGGAGCGGCATGTGCTGAGGGAGCGCCGCACTGTCAGAGGGGACAAGACTGAGGGAGAGCCGCATTGTCGGAGGGGCAGTACTGAGGGAGCGCCGCACTGTCGGAGGGGCATTACTGAGGGAGGGGCAGTACTGAGGGAGCGCCGCACTGTCGGAGGTGCAGTACTAAGGGAGGGGCAGTACTGAGGGAGCGCAGCACTGCCGGAGGGGCAGGACTGAGGGAGCGCCGCACTGTCAGCGGGGCAGTACTGAGGGAGAGCCGCACTGTCGGAGGGGCAGTACTGAGGGAGCGCCGGCGTGTCAGGGGGGCAGTACTGAGGGAGCGCCGCTCTGTCGGAGGGGCAGTACTGAGGGAGCGCCGGCGTGTCAGAGGGGCAGTACTGAGGGAGCGCCACACTGTCAGAGGGGCAGTACTAAGGGAGCGCTGCACTGTCGGAGGGGCAGTACTGAGGGAGCGCTGCACTGTGGGTGGGGCAGTACTGAGGGAGCGCCGCACTGTTGGAGGGGCAGTACTGAGGGAGCGCCGCACTGTCGGAGGGGCAGTACTGAGGGAGCGCTGCACTGTGCGAGGGGCAGTACCGAGGGAGCGCCGCACTGTCGGAGGGGCAGTGCTGAGGGAGCGCCGCACTGTGGGAGGGGCAGTACTGAGGAAGCGCCGCACTGTCGGAGGGGCAGTACTGAGGGAGCGCTGCACTGTCGGAGGGGCAGCACTGAGGGAGCGCTGCACTGTGGGTGGGGCAGTACTGAGGGAGCGCCGCACTGTTGGAGGGGCAGTACTGAGGGAGCGCCGCACTGTCGGAGGAGCAGTACTGAAGGAGCACCGCACTGTCAGAGGGGCAGTACTGAGGGAGCGCTGCACTGTGCGAGGGGCAGTACCGAGGGAGCGCCGCACTGTCGGAGAGGCAGTACTGAGGGAGCGCCGCACTGTGGGAGGGGCAGTACTGAGGAAGCGCCGCACTGTCGGAGGGGCAGTACTGAGTATGTGCCGCACTGTCGAAGGGGCAGTACTGAGGGAGCGCCGCACTGTCGGAGGGGCAGTACTGAGGGAGCGCCGCACTGTCGGAGGGGTAGTACTGAGGGAGCGCCGCGCTGTCGGAGGGGCAGTTCTGAGAGAGTGCCACACTGTCGGAGGGGCAGTACTGAGGGAGCGCCGCACTGTGGGAGGAGCAGAACTGAGGGAGCGCGGCACTGTCGAGGGGCAGTACTGAGGGAGCGCCGCACTGTCGCAGGGGCAGTACTGAGGGAGAGCCGACTGTCAGAGGGGCAATACTGCGGGAGCGCAGCACTGTCGGAGGGGCAGTACTGAGGGAGCGCCGCACTGACGGAGGGGCAGTACTGAGGGAGCGCCACACTGTGGGAGGGGCAGTACTGAGGGAGCGCCGCACTGTCGGAGGGGCAGTACTGAGGGAGCGCCGCATAGCGGGAGTGGCAGGACTGAGGGAGCGCCGCACTGTCGGAGGAGCAGTACTGAAGGAGCGCCGCACTGTCGGAGGGGCAGTACTGAGGGAGCGCCGCGCTGTCGGAGGGGCAGTTCTGATAGAGTGCCGCACTGTCGGAGGGGCAGTACTGAGGGAGCGCCGCACTGCAGGAGGGGCAGTCCTGAGGGAGTGCCGCAGTTTCGGAGGGGAAGTACTGAGGGATCGCAGCACTGCCGGAGGGGCAGTACTGAGGGAGCGCCGCACTGTGGGAGGGGCAGTACTGACGGAGTGACGCACTGTCGGAGGGGCAGTACTAAGAGAGTGCCGCACTGTCGGAGGGGCAGTACTGAGGGAGCGCCGCACTGTTGGAGCGGCAGTACTGAGGGAGTGCCACACTGTCAGAGGGGCAGTACTGAGGGAGCGCAGCACTGCCGGAGGGGCAGTACTGAGGGAGCGCCGCACTGGCAGCGGGGCAGTACTGAGGGAGAGCCGCACTGTTGGAGGGGCAGTACTGAGGGAGCGCAGCACTGTCGGAGGGGCAGTACTGAGGGAGCGCCACACTGTCAGAGGGGCAGTACTGAGGGAGCGCTGCACTGTCGGAGAGGCAGTACTGAGTGAGCGCTGCACTGTGGGTGGGGCAGTACTGAGGGAGCGCCGCACTGTCGGAGGGGCAGTACTGAGGGAGCGCCGCACTGTCGAAGGGGCAGTACTGAGGGAGCGCCGCACTGTCGGAGGGGCAGTACTGAGGGAGCGCTGCACTGTGCGAGCGGCAGTACCGAGGGAGCGCCGCACTGTCGGAGGGGCAGTGCTGAGGGAGCGCCGCACTGTGGGAGGGGCAGTACTGAGGGAGTGCCGCACTGTCGGAGGGGCAGTACTGAGGGAGCGCCGCACTGTCGGAGGGGCAGTACTGAGGGGGCGCCGCACTGTCGCAGGGGCAGTACTGAGGGAGCGCAGCACTGTCGGAGGGGCAGTACTGAGGGAGCGCCGCACTGATGGAGGGGCAGTACTGAGGGAGCGCCGCACTGTGGGAGGTTCAGTACTGAGGGAGCGCCGCACTGTCGGAGGGGCAGTACTTGAGGGAGCGCCGCACTGTCGCAGGGGCAGTACTGAGGGAGAGCCGACTGTCGGAGGGGCAATACTGAGGGAGCGCAGCACTGTCGGAGGGGCAGTACTGAGGGAGCGCCGCACTGATGGAGGGGCAGTACTGAGGGAGCGCCGCACTGTGGGAGGGGCAGTACTGAGGGAGCGCCGCACTGTCGGAGGGGCAGTACTGAGGGAGCGCCGCATTGTCGGAGGGGCAATACTGAGGGAGCGCCGCGCTGTCGGAGGGTCAGTACTGAGAGAGTGCCGCACTGTCGGAGGGGCAGTACTGAGGGAGCACTGCACTGTTGGCGGGGCAGTACTGAGGGAGTGCCGCTCTGTCGGACGGGCAGTACTGAGGGAGCGCAGCACTTTCGGAGCGGCATGTGCTGAGGGAGCGCCGCACTGTCAGAGGGGACAAGACTGAGGGAGAGCCGACTTGTCGGAGGGGCAGTACTGAGGGAGCGCCGCACTGTCGGAGGGGCAGTACTGAGCGAGGGGCAGTACTGAGTGAGTGCCGCACTGTCGGTGGGGCAGTACAGAGGGAGGGGCAGTACTGAGGGAGCGCCGCACTGGCAGCGGGGCAGTACTGAGGGAGAGCCGCACTGTCGGAGGGGCAGTACTGAGGGAGCGCAGCACTGTCGGAGGGGCAGTACTGAGGGAGCGCCGCCGTGTCAGAGGGGCAGTACTGAGGGAGCGCCACACTGTCAGAGGGGCAGTACTGAGGGAGCGCTGCACTGTCGGAGAGGCAGTACTGAGTGAGCGCTGCACTGTGGGTGGGGCAGTACTGAGGGAGCGCCGCACTGTCGGAGGGGCAGTACCGAGGGAGCGCCGCACTGTCGAAGGGGCAGTACTGAGGGAGCGCCGCACTGTCGGAGGGTCAGTACTGAGAGAGTGCCGCACTGTCGGAGGGGCAGTACTGAGGGAGCGCTGCACTGTTGGCGGGGCAGTACTGAGGGAGTGCCGCTCTGTCGGACGGGCAGTACTGAGGGAGCGCAGCACTTTCGGAGCGGCATGTGCTGAGGGAGCGCCGCACTGTCAGAGGGGACAAGACTGAGGGAGAGCCGCATTGTCGGAGGGGCAGTACTGAGGGAGGGGCAGTACTGAGTGAGCGCCGCACTGTCGGAGGGGCAGTACAGAGGGAGGGGCAGTACTGAGGAAGCGCCGCACTGTCGGAGGGGCAGTACTGAGGGAGCGCTGCACTGTCGGAGGGGCAGCACTGAGGGAGCGCTTCACTGTGGGTGGGGCAGTACTGAGGGAGCGCCGCACTGTTGGAGGGGCAGTACTGAGGGAGTGCCACACTGTCGGAGTGGCAGTACTGAGGGAGCGCAGCACTGCCGGAGGGGCAGTACTGAGGGAGCGCCGCACTGTCAGTGGGTCATTACTGAGGGAGAGCCGTACTGTCGGAGGGGCTGTACTGAGGGAGCGCCGCACTGTCGGAGGGGCAGTACTGAGGGAGCGCCGCCGTGTCAGAGGGGCAGTACTGAGGGAGCGCCACACTGTCAGAGGGGCAGTACTGAGGGAGCGCTGCACTGTCGGAGGGGCAGTACTGAGTGAGCGCGGCACTGTGGGCGGGGCAGTACTGAGGGAGCGCCGCACTGTCGGAGGGGCAGTACTGAGGGAGCGCCACACTGTCGGAGGGGCAGTACTGAGGGAGCGCCGCACTGTTGGAGGGGCAGTACTGAGGGAGCGCTGCACTGTGCGAGGGGCACTACCGAGGGAGCGCCGCACTGTCGGAGGGGCAGTGCTGAGGGAGCGCTGCACTGTCGGATGGGCAGTACTGAGGGAGCGCCGCACTGTCGGAGAGGCAGTACTGAGGGAGCGCCGCACTGTCGCAGGGGCAGTACTGAGGGAGAGCCGACTGTTGGAGGGGCAATACTGAGGGAGCGCAGCACTGTCGGAGGGGCAGTACTGAGGGAGCGCCGCATTGATGGAGGGGCAGTACTGAGGGAGCGCCGCACTGTGGGAGGGGCAGTACTGAGGGAGCGCCGCACTGTCGGAGGGGCAGTACTGAGGGAGTGCCGCACTTTTGGAGGGGCAGTACAGAGGGAGTGCTGCTCTGTCGGAGAGGCAGTACTGAGGGAGCGCAGCACTTTCGGAGCGGCATGTGCTGAGGGAGCGCCGCACTGTCAGAGGGGACAGTACTGAGGGAGAGCCGCACTGTCGGAGGGGCAGTACTGAGGGAGCGCCGCACTGTCGGAGGGGCAGTACTGAGGGAGTGCCGCCCTGTAGGAGGGGCAGCACTGACGGAGCGCCACACTGTCAGAGGCGCAGTACTGAGGTAGCGCCGCACTGTCGGAGAGGCCGTACTGAGGGAGCGCTGCACTGTGGGTGGGGCAGTACTGAGGGAGCGCCGCACTGTCGGAGGGGCAGTACTGAGGCAGGGCTGCGCTGTCGGAGGGGCAGTACTGAGGGAGCGCCGCACTGCAGGAGGGGCAGTCCTGAGGGAGTGCCGCAGTGCCGGAGGGTCAGTACTGAGGGATCGCAGCACTGCCGGAGGGGCAATACTGAGGGATCGCAGCACTGCCGGAGGGGCAGTACTGAGGGAGCGCCGCACTGTCAGCGGGACAGTACTGAGGGAGAGCCGCACTGTGGGAGGGGCAGTACTGAGGGAGCGCCGCACTCTCGGAGGGGCAGTACTGAGGGAGCGCCGCACTGTCGGAGGGGCAGTACTGAGGGAGCGCCGCACTGTGGGAGGGGCAGTACTGAGGGAGCGCCGCACTGTCGGAGCGGCAGTACTGAGGGAGTGCCGCACTGTGGGAGGGGCAGTACTGAGGGAGCGCCGCACTGTCGGAGGGGCAGCACTGAGGGAGCGCAGCACTATCGGAGGGGCAGGACTGAGAGAGAGCCGCACTGTGGGAGGGGCAGTACTGACGGAGTGACGCACTGTCGGAGGGGCAGTACTGAGGGAGTGCCGCACTGTGGGAGGGGCAGTACTGAGGGAGCGCCGCACTGTCGGAGGGGCAGTACTGAGGGAGCGCTACACTGTCGGAGGGGCAGTACTGAGTGAGCGCCGCACTGTCGGAGAGGCAGGACTGTGGGAGCGCCGCGCTGTCGGAGGGGCAGTACTGAGAGAGTGCCGCACTGTCGGAGGGGCAGTACTGAGGGAGCGCCGCACTGTTGGAGCGGCAGTACTGAGGGAGTGCCACACTGTCAGAGGGGCAGTACTGAGGGAGCGCAGCACTGCCGGAGGGGCAGTACTGAGGGAGCGCCGCACTGGCAGCGGGGCAGTACTGAGGGAGAGCCGCTCTGTCGGAGGGGCAGTACTGAGGGAGCGCAGCACTGTCGGAGGGGCAGTACTGAGGGAGCGCCGCCGTGTCAGAGGGGCAGTACTGAGGGAGCGCCGCACTGTCAGAGGGGCAGTACTGAGGGAGCGCTGCACTGTCGGAGCGGCAGTACTGAGTGAGCGCTGCACTGTGGGTGGGGCAGTACTGAGGGAGCGCCGCACTGTCGGAGGGGCAGTACTGAGGGAGCGCCGCACTGTCGAAGGGGCAGTACTGAGGGAGCGCCGCACTGTCGGAGGGGCAGTACTGAGGGAGCGCTGCACTGTGCGAGGGGCAGTACCGAGGGAGCGCCGCACTGTCGGAGGGGCCGTGCTGAGGGAGCGCCGCACTGTGGGAGGGGCAGTACTGAGGGAGTGCCGCACTGTCGCAGGGGCAGTACTGAGGGGGCGCCGCACTGTCGCAGGGGCAGTACTGAGGGAGCGCAGCACTGTCGGAGGGGCAGTACTGAGGGAGCGCCGCACTGATGGAGGGGCAGTACTGAGGGAGCGCCGCACTGTGGGAGGGGCAGTACTGAGGGAGCGCCGCACTGTCAGAGGGGCAGTACTGAGGGATCGCTGCACTGTGGGAGGGGCAGTACTGAGGGAGTGCCGCTCTGTCGGACGGGCAGTACTGAGGGAGCGCAGCACTTTCGGAGCGGCATGTGCTGAGGGAGTGCCGCACTGTCAGAGGGGACAAGACTGAGGGAGAGCCGCATTGTCGGAGGGGCAGTACTGAGGGAGCGCCGCACTGTCGGAGGGGCAGTACTGAGGGAGTGGCAGTACTGAGTGAGCGCCGCACTGTCGGAGGGGCAGTACAGAGGGAGGGGCAGTACTGAGGAAGCGCCGCACTGTCGGAGGGGCAGTACTGAGGGAGCGCTGCACTGTCGGAGGGGCAGCACTGAGGGAGCGCTGCACTGTGGGTGGGGCAGTACTGAGGGAGCGCCGCACTGTTGGAGGGGCAGTACTGAGGGAGTGCCACACTGTCGGAGTGGCAGTACTGAGGGAGCGCAGCACTGCCGGAGGGGCAGTACTGAGGGAGCGCCGCACTGTCAGCGGGGCAGTACTGAGGGAGAGCCGTACTGTCGGAGGGGCTGTACTGAGGGAGCGCCGCACTGTCGGAGGGGCAGTACAGAGGGAGCACCGCCGTGTCAGAGGGGCAGTACTGAGGGAGCGCCACACTGTCAGAGGGGCAGTACTGAGGGAGCGCTGCACTGTCGGAGGGGCAGTACTGAGTGAGCGCTGCACTCTGGGCGGGGCAGTACTGAGGGAGCGCCGCACTGTCGGAGGGGCAGTACTGAGGGAGTGCCGCACTGTCGGAGGGGCAGTACTGAGGGAGCGCCGCACTGTTGGAGGGGCAGTACTGAGGGAGCGCTGCACTGTGCGAGGGGCACTACCGAGGGAGCGCCGCACTGTCGGAGGGGCAGTGCTGAGGGAGCGCTGCACTGTCGGATGGGCAGTACTGAGGGAGCGCCGCACTGTCGGAGGGGCAGTACTGAGGGAGCGCCGCACTGTCGCAGGGGCAGTACTGAGGGAGAGCCGACTGTCGGAGGGGCAATACTGAGGGAGCGCAGCACTGTCGGAGGGGCAGTACTGAGGGAGCGCCGCATTGATGGAGGGGCAGTACTGAGGGAGCGCCGCACTGTCGGAGGGGCAGTACTGAGGGAGCGCCGCACTGTTGGAGGGGCAGTACAGAGGGAGTGCTGCTCTGTCGGAGAGGCAGTACTGAGGGAGCGCAGCACTTTCGGAGCGGCATGTGCTGAGGGAGCGCCACACTGTCAGAGGGAACAGTACTGAGGGAGAGCCGCACTGTCGGAGTGGCAGTACTGAGGGAGCGCCGCACTGTCGGAGGGGCAGTACTGAGGGAGTGCCTCCCTGTAGGAGGGGCAGCACTGACGGAGCGCCACACTGTCAGAGGCGCAGTACTGAGGGAGCGCCGCACTGTCGGAGAGGCCGTACTGAGGGAGCGCTGCACTGTGGGTGGGGCAGTACTGAGGGAGCGCCGCACTGTCGGAGGGGCAGTACTGTGGCAGGGCTGCGCTGTCGGAGGGGCAGTACTGAGGGAGCGCCGCACTGCAGGAGGGGCAGTCCTGAGGGATTGCCGCAGTGCCGGAGGGGCAGTACTGAGGGATCGCAGCACTGCCGGAGGGGCAGTACTGAGGGAGCGCCGCACTGTCAGCGGGACAGTACTGAGGGAGAGCCGCACTGTGGGAGGGGCAGTACTGAGGGAGCGCCGCACTCTCGGAGGGGCAGTACTGAGGGAGCGCCGCACTGTCGGAGGGGCAGTACTGAGGGAGCGCCGCACTGTGGGAGGGGCAGTACTGAGGGAGCGCCGCACTGTCGGAGCGGCAGTACTGAGGGAGTGCCACACTGTGGGAGGGGCAGTACTGAGGGAGCGCCGCACTGTCGGAGGGGCAGTACTGAGGGAGCGCAGCACTATCGGAGGGGCAGGACTGAGGGAGAGCCGCACTGTGGGAGGGGCAGTACTGAGGGAGCGCCGCACTGTCGAAGGGGCGTTACTGAGGGGGCGCTGCACTGTCGGAGGGGCAGTACTGAGGGAGCGCCTTACTGTCGGAGGGGCAGTACTGAGGGAGCGCCGCACTGTCGGAGGGTCAGTCCTGAGGGAGCGCCGCACTGTCGGAGGGGCAGTACTGAGGGAGCGCCGCACTGTGGGAGGGGCAGTACTGAGGGAGCGCCGCACTGTCGGAGGGACAGTGCTGAGGGAGGGGCAGTACTGAGCGAGCGCCGCACTGTCGGAGGTGCAGTACTGAGGGAGTGCCACACTGTCAGAGGGGCAGTGCTGAGGGAGCGCTGCACTGTCGGAGGTGCAGTACTGAGGGAGCGCTGCACTGTGGGTGGGGCAGTATTGAGGGAACGCCGCACTGTCAGAGGGGCAGTACTGAGGGAGCGACGCACTATCGGAGGGGAAGTACTGAGGGAGCGCCACAAGGTGGGAGGGGCAGAACTGAGGGAGCGCTGCACTGTGCGAGGGGCAGTACCGAGGGAGCGCCGCACTGTCGGAGGGGCAGCACTGAGGGAGAGCCGCACTGTCGGAGGGGCAGCACTGAGGGAGCGCCGCACTGTCGGAGGGGCAGTACTGAGGGAGAGCTGCACTGTCGGTGGGGCGGTACAGAGGGAGCGCAGCACTGTCGGAGGGGCAGTACTGCGGGAGCGCCGCACTGTCGGAGGGGCAGTACTGAGGGAGAGCTGCACTGTCGGTGGGGCGGTACAGAGGGAGCGCAGCACTCTCGGAGGGGCAGTACTGAGGGAGCTCCGCACTGTCGGAGGGGCAGTACTGAGGGAGAGCTGCACTGTCGGTGGGGCGGTACTGCGGGAGCGCCGCACTGTCGGAGGGGCAGTACTGAGGGAGAGCTGCACTGTCGGTGGGGCGGTACAGAGGGAGCGCAGCACTCTCGGTGGGGCGGTACAGAGGGAGCGCAGCACTCTCGGAGGGGCGGTACTGAGGGAGCGCCGCACTGTCGGAGGGGCCGTCTTTCGGGTGAGACGTTAAACCGAGGCCCCATCTGCCTCCTCGGGTGGATGTAAAAGATCCCACGGCCACTATTGGAAGAAGAGCAGGGGGAGTTCTCCCCGGTATCCTGGGGCCTATATTTATCCCTCAAACAACATCACTAAAACAGATGACCTGGTTATTTATCACTTTACTGTATGTGGGATCTTGCTGTGCGTAAATTCGCTGCCGCGTTTCCTACATTACAACAGTAACTACGCTTCAAAAAGTCGTTCATTGGCTGTGAAGCGCTCTGGGACAAAGTCAACATGGATTTACAAAAGGTAAATCGTGCTTGACTAATCTACTGGAATTTTTTGAGGATGTAACTGGTAGAATAGATAAGGGAGAACCAGCGGATGTGGTGTATTTGGACTTTCAGAAGGCTTTCGATAAGGTCCCGCATAAGAGATGAGTGTGTAAAGTTAAAGCACATGGGATTGGGATAAGGTATTGACTTGGAAAGAGAACTGGTTGGCAGACAGGAAGCAAAGAGTTGGAATAAATGGGTCTTTTTCCGAGTGGCAGGCAGTGACTAGTGGGGTACCGCAGGGATCGGTGCTAGGACCCCAGCTATTCATAATATATATTAATGATGATCTAGACGAGGGAAGTAGATGTAATATCTCCAAGTTTGGAAACGACACAAAGCTGGGTGGGCGTGTGTGCTGTGAGGAGGATGCCGAGAAACTCCAGTATGATTTGGACAGGTTGGGTGATTGGGCAGATACATGGCAGATGCAGTATAATGTGGATAAATGCGAGGTTATCCACTTTGGTGGCAAAAACAGGAAGGCAGATTATTACCTGAATGGCAATAGGTTGGGAGAAGGGGAAGTGCAACGAGACCTGGGCGTCCTTGTGCACCAGTTGCTGAAGGTAAGCATGCAGGTGCAGCAGGCGGTTAAGAAGGCAAATGGTATGTTGGCCTTCATAGTGAGAGGATTCGAGTGCAGGAGCAAGGATGACTTGCTGCAGTTGTACAGGGCCTTGGTGAGACCACACCTTGAGTATTGTGTGCAGTTTTGGTCGACTTATCTGAGGAAGGATGTTCTTGCCATGGAGGGAGTGCGGCGAAGATTCACCAGACTGATACCTGGGATGGCAGGAATGACGTATGAGGAGAGATTGGGTCGATTGGGCTTATATTCGCTGGAGTTTAGAAGAATGAGAGGGGATCTCATTGAAACTTATAAAATTCTAACAGGACTAGACAGACTCGATGTAGGATGTTCCCGATGGCGGGGGAGTCCAGAACCAGGGGTCACAGTCTAAGGATAAGGGGTAAGCCATTTAGGACTGAGATGAGGAGGAATTTCTTCACCCAGAGAGTGGTGAACCTGTGGAATTCTCTACCACAGAAGGCAGTTGAGGCCAATTCATTAAATATATTCAAGAAGGACTTAAGGCTAAAGGGATCAAGGGATATGGGGAGAAGGCAGGGACAGGGTACTGAATTTGGATGATCAGCCATGGTCGCATTGAATGGCAGAGCGGGCTCGAGGGGCCGAATGGCCTGCTCCTGCTCCTATCTTCTATGTTTCTATGG
Organism: Somniosus microcephalus; assembly: GCF_052327205.1. Taxonomy (NCBI): domain Eukaryota; kingdom Metazoa; phylum Chordata; class Chondrichthyes; order Squaliformes; family Somniosidae; genus Somniosus; species Somniosus microcephalus. The sequence continues at coordinate 54,073,778 of NW_028225182.1, read as the reverse complement.
GACGTCCTGAGGTGGTGTTGTCCAAACGCGAGTTCTTTCTTTGGGGTGAATGGATCTCAGTAGATCCTTCGGTCTCATTCAAGGCAGCACAGAGGACACGAAGGCGATGCGATGTTTGTGGAGATTATACTTTATTTCCCGATGTTTATTTATAATAACACACATATATATATATATAAGCAATCCGCCAGTTTTATCTATGCACAGGTTTGACACAGACACACGCCTCAGCAGAACACTTGAACCAGAAGCTGTAGCTAACAGTTGCCGAGGAATGAGAGAGACAGAGCATCTATAAATACCAAATACATTCATTAGCAAATAGTGGGGACGCCTGAGGCTTAAGTGGCTAAGTGCAAGTTACTCTGAATTTGTAAAAACAAATTTAAAAAAACAAAGAAACAAGTGGAATTCATTCTACTTCAATCTATCTGTGCGCGCACACACACACACACACACACACACGTGGAAGTGTGGATACCTGTTGGCTTTTACAGGGTCCCAAGAACCGCGAATTCTCACAACACATCTCTCCAGTTGGATTCGGACACACAGCCTGCTCCAGAGGATAGAGGCGGCTGATTCGAGCCGTTCACACTTTGCCCCACTGATAGCTCAAACAACGAGCTGACTGACAGGCACCCGGGACTGAGTTACAGGCTGGAATCTGACCGACAAGGTGCATTTACACCGCGCCGTTAACGTAGTAAAACGTCCCCAAGGCGCTTCACAGGAGCGATTATCAAACAAAATTTGACACCGAGCCACATAAGGAGATATTAGGGATGGGTGACCAAAAGCTTGGTCAAAGAGGTCGGTTTTAAGGAGCCTCTTAAAGGCGGTGAGAGAGGCGGAAAGGTTTAGGGAGGGAATTCCAGAGCTCGGGGCCCAGGCAGCTGAAGGCATGGCCGCCAATGGTGGAGCGATGGAAATCAGGGGGATGCGCAAGAGGCCAGAATTGGAAGAGCGCAGAGATCTCGGAGGATTGTGAGGAGGTTACAGAGATAGGGAGGGGGGCGAAGCCATGGAGGGATTTGAAAACAAGGATGAGAATGTTAAAGTCGAGGCGTTGCCGGACCGAGAGCCAGTGTAGGTTACAGAGCACAGCGGGTGATGGGTGAACGAGACTTCGTGCGAGTTAGGACATGGGGCAGTGGAGTGTTGGATGAGCTCAAGTATATGGTGGGTGGAAGGTGGGAATCTAATCGAGGGGTTCGGGGGGTTTATATATAGAATAACAGATACCCGGGAGTGAGTTACAGGCTGGAATCTAATCGGGGGGTTCGGGGGGTTTATATATAGAATAACAGATACCCGGGAGTGAGTTACAGGCTGGAATCTAATCGTGGGGTTCGGGGGGTTTATATATAGAATAACAGATAACCGGGAGTGAGTTACAGGCTGGAATCTAATCGAGGGTTTCGGGGGGTTTATATATAGAATAACAGATACCCGGGAGTGAGTTACAGGCTGGAATCTAATCGAGGGGTTCGGGGGGTTTATATATAGAATAACAGATAACCGGGAGTGAGTTACAGGCTGGAATCTAATCGAGGGGTTCGGGGGGTTTATATATAGAATAACAGATACCTGGGAGTGAGTTACAGGCTGGAATCTAATTGAGGTGTTCGGGGTGTTTATATATAGAATAACAGATACCTGGGAGTGAGTTACAGGCTGGAATCTAATCGAGGGGTTCGGGGGGTTTATATATAGAATAACAGATACCTGGGAGTGAGTTACAGGCTGGAATCTAATCGAGGGGTTCGGGGGGTTTATATATAGAATAACAGATACCCGGGAGTGAGTTACAGGCTGGAATCTAATCGAGGGGGGGGGGTGGTTTATTTATAGAATAACAGATACCCGGGAGTGAGTTACAGGCTGGAATCTAATCGAGGGGTTCGGGGGGTTTATATATAGAATAACAGATACCCGGGAGTGAGTTACAGGCTGGAATCTAATCGAGGGGTTCGGGGGGTTTATATATAGAATAACAGATACCCGGGAGTGAGTTACAGGCTGGAATCTAATCGAGGTGTTCGGGGTGTTTATATATAGAATAACAGATACCCGGGAGTGAGTTACAGGCTGGAATCTAATCGAGGGGTTAGGGGGGTTTATATATAGAATAACAGATACCCGGTAGTGAGTTACAGGCTGGAATCTAATCGAGGGGTTCGGGGGTTTATATATAGAATAACAGATACCCGGGAGTGAGTTACAGGCTGGAATCTAATCGAGCGGTTCGGGGGGTTTATATATAGAATAACAGATACCCGGGAGTGAGTTACAGGCTGGAATCTAATCGAGGGGTTCGGGGGGTTTATATATAGAATAACAGATACCTGGGAGTGAGTTACAGGCTGGAATCTAATCGGGGGGTTCGGGGGGTTTATATAGAGAATAACAGATACCCGGGAGTGAGTTACAGGCTGGAATCTAATTGAGGGGTTCGGGGGGTTTATATATAGAATAACAGATACCCGGGAGTGAGTTACAGACTGGAATCTAATCGAGGGGTTCGGGGGGTTTATATATAGAATAACAGATACCCGGGAGTGAGTTACAGGCTGGAATCTAATCGAGGGGTTCGGGGGGTTTATATATAGAATAACAGATACCCGGGAGTGAGTTACAGGCTGGAATCTAATCGGGGGTTTCGGGGGCTTTATATATAGAATAACAGATACCCGGGAGTGAGTTACAGGCTGGAATCTAATCGGGGGGTTCGGGGGGTTTATATATAGAATAACAGATACCCGGGAGTGAGTTACAGGCTGGAATCTAATCGGGGGGTTCGGGGGGTTTGAATATAGAATAACAGATACCCGGGAGTGAGTTACAGGCTGGAATCTAATCGAGGGGTTCGGGGGGTTTATATATAGAATAACAGATACCCAGGAATGAGTTACAGGCTGGAATCTAATCGAGGGGTTCGGGGGGTTTGAATATAGAATAACAGATACCCGGGAGTGAGTTACAGGCTGGAATCTAATCGAGGGGTTCGGGGGGTTTATATATAGAATAACATATACCCAGGAGTGAGTTACAGGCTAGAATCTAATCGATGGGTTCGGGGGTTTATATATAGAATAACAGATACCCGGGAGTGAGTTACAGGCTGGAATCTAATCGGGAGGTTCGGGGGGGTTTATATATAGAAATAACAGATACCCAGGAGTGAGTTACAGGTTGGAATCTATTCGAGGGGTTCGGTGGGGTTATATACAGAATAACAGATACCCGGGAGTGAGTTACAGGCTGGAATCTAATCGGGGGGTTCGGGGGGGTTTATATATAGAATAACAGATACCCGGGAGTGATTTACAGGCTGGAATGTAATCGAGGGGTTCGGGGGGGTTTATATATAGAATAACAGATACCCGGGAGTGAGTTACTGGCTGGAATCTAATCAAGGGTTCGGGGGTTTATATATAGAATAACAGATACCCGGGAGTGTTACAGGCCTGAATCTAATCGGGGGGTTCGGGGGGTTTATATATAGAATAACAGCTACCCGGGAGTGTGTTACAGGCTGGAATCTAATTGAGGGGTTCAGGGGTGTTAGCATGGGTTCGATACAGAGTAAAGCTCCCTCTATGCTGTCTCATCATACACTCCTGGGGCAGGTAGTGCACGAGTTAGATACTGAGTAAATTTCCCTCTACACTGTCCCATCAAACACTCCCAGGGCAGGTACAGCACGGGTTAGATACAGAGTAAAGCTCCCTCCACACTGTCCCATCAAACACTCCCCGGGCAGGTACAGCACGGGTTAGATACAGAGTAAAGCTCCCTCTACACTGTCCCATCACACACTCCCAGGGCAGGTACAGCACGGGTTAGATACAGAGTAAAGCTCCCTCTACACTGTCCCATCAAACACTCCCAGGGCAGGTACAGCACAGGTTAGATACAGAGTAAAGCTCCCTCTACACTGTCCCATCAAACACCCCCAGGGCAGGTACAGCACGGGTTAGATGCAGAGTAAAGCTCCCTCTACACTGTCCCATCAAACACTCCCGGGGCAGGTACAGCACGGGTTAGATACAGAGTAAAGCTCCCTCTACACTGTCCCATCAAACACTCCCAGGGCAGGTACAGCACGGGTTAGATACAGAGTAAAGCTCTCTCTACACTGTCCCATCAAACACTCCCAGGGGAGGTACAGCACGGGTTAGATACAGAGTAAAGCTCCCTCTACACTGTCCCATCAAACACTCCCAGGGCAGGTACAGTACAGGTTAGATACAGAGTAAAGCTCCCTCTACACTGTCCCATCAAACACTCCCAGGGCAGGTACAGCACGGGTTAGATACAGAGTAAAGCTCCCTCTACACTGTCCCATCAAACACTCCCAGGGCAGGTACAGCACGGGTTAGATACAGAGTAAAGCTCCCACTACACTGTCCCAACAAACACTCCCAGGGCAGGTACAGCATGGGTTAGATACAGAGTAAAGCTCCCTCTACACTGTCCCATCAAACACTCCCAGGGCAGGTACAGCACGGGTTAGATACAGAGTAAAGCTCCCTCTACACAGTCCCATCAAACACTCCCAGGGCAGGTACAGCACGGGTTAGATACAGAGTAAAGCTCCCTCTACACTGTCCCATCAAACACTCCCAGGGCAGGTACAGCACGGGTTAGATACAGAGTAAAGCTCCCTCTACACTGTCCCATCAAACACTCCCAGGGCAGGTACAGTACAGGGATAGTCACTAATAACTCCAATAGGGAATTCCGGACTCTCCTCCTTTAAGACCCTCCTGTGAAGCGTTTGGGATGTTGAGCAGACAAGTCCTGAGGTCTTATCTATGACATGTTCCTTTCCCCTATCAGGAAAGGCTGATCGGGCTGGGGCTCTTTTCTCTTGAAAAGGGAAGGCTGAGGGACGGACGATCTGATAGAGGTCTTTAAAATTGTGAAGGGGTTCAATAGGGTAGACACAGAGAGAAGGTTCCACTGTGGGGGAGACCAGAACTAGGGGCCATCAATATAAGACAGTCACTAATAAATCCGACCGGGAATTCAGGAGAAACTTCTTTCCCCAGAGAGTGGTGAGAATGTGGAACTCGCTACCACAGGGAGTGGTTGAGGTGAATAGCAGAGGTACATTTAATGGGAAGCTCGCTAAGCACGTGAGGGAGAAAGGAATAGAAGGATACGGTGATGGGGTGAGATGAAGAGGGGTGGGAGGAGGCTGGTGTGGAGCAGAAACACCGGCATGGACCAGTGGGGCCGAATGGGCTCTTGCTGTGCTGTACGCTCGATGTCATTCTAAGTAAAAATGCACGGGGGAGTGATTGACCTTCGGGAATATGACTCCTAACAGCCCGCCCTGTAAGCATTCAACTCTGCCTCTGATACCTCACCGCACTGACCGGCAATGCTCTGATCAGAGGGGGTCCCAGGTACGTCCGCCACCCCCCCCCCCGCCCCACCCCACCACCCACCACACCGCCCGGTCTGTGTTACATTCCCCAGTTGGCCTCAGATCCCCGGAGCCAGTGAGCGGAAAAAAAACCATTAGCTGGGCTTCCCGCTCCTCAACACTCTCCAGTGACCCCCGGGGGAATGTGTCCGCCTCTCTGTCCACGCGCATGCGTCTGTTAAGCAAGGGCAGGTTTGGGGTTTGATTGTGACGTGCCCTCCCCCCCATGGTTGATCAGCCTGCTCTCACGCGAAGAGCGGCCCCGTGCGGTCAAGCCCCAACGGGTGCCTGGTCCCGATATATCCCAACAAGAGCGAGTCCTTAAAGAAAGGAGGGGAGAAACGCCCGCAACTCCCCATGAGGTTAACAAAGGACCTCAACTGAGGGATAACAGCCCCTCCCCATCACGTGTGCCAGACCGTACTGGCCACGTACAGCGTTGGCAGAGATCCCCCCGGAACAGCCGACTGCCCGCCTACCGGTCTCAGCGAGACGGCGGGTAGCCAGGCGAGAGGTAAAACATCAACCATCTCGAAAAAGCTGGGGCAATAATAAAGGGTCAAACTCGACCGGGCACCAGCGGGACTTTCCCGAATTCCCTCATCAAAATCCCCTTCCCCTTAAATACATGAAAAGCACGCACCGGCCCTGTGTGTTATCCTGCGCATTGGCCTGTGTGTACCCTGTCCATCAGCCATCACCAGCGTACCGTGGCTGCAGTGTGGACCATCCACAAGATGCACTGCAGCAACTCGCCAAGGCTTCTTTGGCAGCAACTCCCAAACCCGCGACCTCTTCCACCTAGAAGGACAAGGGCAGCAGGCACACGGGAACACCGCCACCTCCAAGTTCCACCTCCAAGTCACACACGCCACCGTGACTTGGAAATATATCGGCCGTTCCTTCATCGTGGCTGGGTCCAAATCTTGGAACTCCCTCCCTCACAGCACTGTGGGAGCACCTTCGCCACACGGGACTGCAGCGGTTCAAGAAGGCGGCTCACCACCACCTTCTCGAGGGCGATTAGGGACGGACAATAAATGCTGGGCCTTGCCAGGGACGCTCGCATCCCGTAAAACGAATTCAAGAAAAAAATCCTGTGTGTAACACGCTCCAACCTGTAACACAATCCAACCTGGCGGGCAGGGAAGTGGCTTTGAGTCCCAGATCAGCCATGATCTTATTGAGTAGCGGAGCAGGCTCGAGGGGCCAAGTGGCCTATTCCTGCTCCTATTTCTTATGTTCTTATGTTCTTAACCTGTGTGTCGTCCTGCGTGTAATAGGAACTGGGAGCTGGGCAGTTCAGTGTCTATAGAAGCCTCTTATTACCCCAAGTAATGTTCACTTGCTGCCAACATTGAATTCCTGGAACCCAGTGCCTGAAGTTTCTTGGACCAGAGTTGCCAGTAAAACATCGACAATTTGTGCCAAGTGGGGCCAAGCTTTGTGGGCTGTGTTCTGCCAGCAGTGGTCCAACAACCAAACTCGTTTGACTTCGAACCCCGACCGTCCACCGGGCAAGAGGCCTCCAGCGTCCTTGACAGGGAGCGGCACTTGAACCCGGGTCTCTCGGAGGGCCAGGGGCAACAGACAGCGTGCGTCATCTCTTAGGGCCCAGCAAAGAACGTTCTGACCCACAGTCCCAACCAACCTCCACAGAATCGTGCTGCCATAGTCCCATGGAGAAACGACGACATTAAGCACAAGGGGCCCTAGCACCTACTCATCTGCAGTACAAATGATAACAAGGTCAAAGAAAGTTCTACACTCGTAATGTCCAACAAAGCATCTGATAGAATACTAGACGATAACAAACAAGTACGCTCGAACGTGACGATCTTCATAAGATTGGTATGTAGAGCAGTCCAGGAATGGAGGTCCCAATGTGGAGGACAGCTTTGTCCCGTCGATCCTTGTGCCCACACCTGTCACTCAGGTAATAATAGAAACCCAAAGCGTTTAGCGGGAATGGTAATCTCCCCGCTGTGTATACGGGGGGGTGTGGGGTGGGTGGCTGAGGTGGGGTGGGGGAGCGGTTGCTAACACGCGTCGAGTTATGCTTCGGAATCAGCGGGGGCTTTCCGATTGGCCCATCGTTCTCCTTGGCAACACCGCGCATTCTCGGCGGCGATTGGCACAGGGCGCCATTGCCTCGGAGTGAGCTCATCGGAAAACCTGCTGATGGAACGGCCCCTCGCCCCCCGCCCATCTCCACCCCCTCCCCCAAGGTGGTTACCATGCTACACTCATCAAAGGGCCGGAGAGGAGCCTTCCAGTCTAGCAAAAGTGCTTGCTCTTTCTACTCTTTGTCACTGTCAAAATGGACCATAGTAGTGGCTCCCATGTTCCCATCAAACACTCCCAGGGCAGGTACAGCACAGGTTAGATACAGAGTAAAGCTCCCTCTACACTGTCCCATCAAACACTCCCAGGGCAGGTACAGCACGGATTAGATACAGAGTAAAGCTCCCTCTACACTGTCCCATCAAACACTCCCAGGGCAGGTACAGCACGGGTTAGATACAGAGTAAAGCTCCCTCTACACTGTCCCATCAAACACTCCCAGGGCAGGTAAATCACGGAGTTAGATACAGAGTAAACCTCCCTCTACACTGTCCCTTCAAACGCTCCCAGGTCAGGTACAGCACGGGTTAGATACAGAGTAAAGCTCCCTCTACACTGTCCCATCAAACACTCCCAGGGCAGGTACAGCACGGGTTAGATACAGAGTAAAGCTCCCTCTACATTGTCCCATCAAACACTCCCAGGGTAGGTACAGCACGGGTTAGATACAGAGTAAAGCTCCCTCTGCACTGCCCCATCAAACACTCCCAGGGCAGGTACAGCACAGGGTGAGCTGGGGTTGTTCTCCTTTGAGCAGAGAAGGCTGAGAGGAGATTTGATCGAGGTGTTTAAAATCAGGAAGGATTTAGATTGAGTAAATAAAGAGAAACTGTTTCCAATGGCTGAAGGGTCGATAACCAGAGGGCACAGATTTAAGGTGATTAGCAAAAGAACCAGAGGGGAGATGTGGAGAATGTTTTTACGCAGCGAGTTGTTGTGATCTGGAATGCGCTGCCTGATAGGGCGGTGGACACAGATTCAATAGCAGCCTTCAAAAGTGAATTGGATAAATACTTGAAGGTTGAAAAACATTGCAAGGGATATGGGGAGCGGCCGTGGGGAGCGGGACTGACTGGATTGTTCTTCGAAAGAGCCGGCGCAGACTCGATGGGCCGAATGGCCTCCTTCTGTGCTGCGCTATTCTATGATTCTCCCTGCCTCCGCCCCAGAAACCGCTAGAAAGATGTAACGTCCGTTAACCCTTAGACTGCTGAAGGTAAATCGCCCGGGAGATTGGTGTGCCGGCCATTTTGTGAATGCTCAGCCCCGGTGACAATGTAACGACCCCTAATATTACAGCAATCAATCTGCTCCGACCTCAGGGCCAAGCCTCATTACAGGAAACTCTCAATTTACCGGCACCTTAAATAACCGGAAATCTCGGTTAACCGGCAAAATTCAGGAGTAGGTTCAGGTAAGTTTTATTACTTGCCTTCCTCCATGTGTTGCTGTGCAAGGGTGTGGCTGCAGCTGTTGCTAAGCTACAGAGACGCTTGCAACTTGTGGCCATTGTTCTGCACCTGTTGCTAAGCAACAGGGTTTGTTGCTTTATACGGAGCTCTCAGCTCCGTATCTTTTACTATAGTTTTCCGTTATCCGGAATTTTTGATGAACCGGCACCACATCGGTCCCGTCGGTGCCGGATAAAAAAAAGTTTCCTGTACTGTAATGTTGGCTTTAAACTACAAAAATAAACTCTTAAATGACTTTGTCTATGTATATTTTATATATAAAAATAAAAACAATCTTATAACTCCTCACTCGGCCTGATTCCCAACCTCGTCTTCCTTTTAATCATTCCCTCTGTTTGTGCCTTTATTTTCCTTAGAAAAATAAGGTTAAACACTTGTCTTGGCTGCTTTGATCGACATCTGGGTCCTGACGTCCACTTTGGAGAATTGGGAGTAAAGTTCTCTCCCGTACCCCCTCCCCCCACACAAATAAATGGGCCTTGTTTAGTCTCAAAGACCTATCTTTCACCCAATTGAGGGGGTGACACACGACCAACAAGGTTGCGTTCTGTTCCCCAGGTAGCGGTTCTGTCACTGGACTAAGAATCCAGAGAATGCGAGGTCAACCCCTCCTGTCCCGTCGTTCGGTTAGATGGATGGCCGACCGGCATCTTAACCGGGCAGTCGGTAAACTTCCGCCTGGTGATTGCCATTCTCGCACGGACCCAAGGACCTTTGTGTGGGGGGGGGGGGGGGGAGCGGTGAAAGAAGATTAAAATTGCTGGTGGTTTAACACGTGGCTGGCAGAACGACTGCTTCCGAGGCAGTCGCGAGGCTGGCCGATGTTTTTTGCCTCTTGAGAACACTGTGTGCAGTTCTGGTCGCCACACTATAGGAAGCATTGGAGAGGGTGCAGAGGAGATTCACCAGGATGTTACCTGGGCTGGAGCGCTTCAGCTATGAAGAGAGACTGGACAGGCTGGGGTTGTTCACCTTAGAGCAGAGAAGGCTGAGGGGGGACCTGATTGAGGTGTACAAAATTATGAGGGGCATAGATAGGGTAGATAGAAAGGAACTTTTCCCCTTAGTAGAGGGGTCAATAATCAGGGGGCATAGTTTCAAGGTAAGGGGCAGGAGGTTTAGAGGGGATTTGAGGAAAAACCTTTTCACCCAGAGGGTGGTTGGAATCTGGAACTCACTGCCTGAAAGGGTGGTAGAGGCAGGAACCCTCACAACATTCAAGAAGCATTTAGATGAGCACTTGGAACGCCATAGCATACAAGGCTACGGACCAAGTGCTGGAAAATGGGATTAGAATAGACAGGGCTTGATGGCCGGCGCGGACACGACGGGCCGAAGGGCCTCTTTCTGTGCTGTATGACTCTATGACTCTATGAGAGTTGCAGGGACGGGAAATCCTGGCTCGCTGGCATGGATCCCCCCTCCTCCCAGCTGACCCCTCATTCTTACCGCCGCTGGTGACTCGGACACCCAGGGCCCCCTGAATCCCTCAGCCTTGCAACTCCTTTGCCCTGCTTTGCAAAAAAAAAGAGCCTTCTAAAGACCCTTTTCTTTGACCGAGGATTTTGGGGGGGGGGGGGCGGCGGGGCGTGGTGGGGGGTCCACTTCCTAGTTTCTCCTCCCCGTTTTCGCTCCTGCTCCCTGACGTGAATCGGTCATTCATGAAAGAAAGACTGGTGAAGTGATGCTGAGCGGCCTGCGGGTGGCGGTGTCCAGGGAGAGTATAAATACTCGGGCACGGGCCCAGCTTGCTCAGGACATTCTCGACAGGAACTAGTGAAGGACACAACTAGACCTCCATGTTGTAAAACCGTTGATTAAAGCTCTGTTTAACGCTTAGACCAAGGGCCTAGTAGTTTTTTTAGGTCACTCCCCGCACTCAAGAGGCGGTCCCTGAACAGGGAGAGATTGCAGCGCTCACGGGAGAAAGGAATGGAAGGGTATGGTGATGGGGTGAGATGAGGAGGGGGTGGGAGGAGGCTGGTGTTGGAGCAGCAACACCGGCACGGAGCAGTGGGCCCGAATGGCCCGTCCCTGTGTCCTACACTCGATGTCATTCTATGTCAATCCCACCACGGGGGCAGGTAGGGAATTTGTCTTGCTGCAGTTGTACAGGGCCTTGGTGAGACCACACCTTGAGTATTGTATGCAGTTTTGGTCACCTTATCTGAGGAAGGGTGTTCTTGCCATGGAGGGAGTGCAGCGAAGATTCACCAGACTGATACCTGGGATGAGAGGAATGACGTATGAGGAGAGATTGGGTCGATTGGGATTATACTCGCTGGAGTTTAGAAGAATGAGAGGGGATCTCATTGAAACGTATAAAATTCTAACAGGACTGGACAGGCTAGATGCAGGAAGGATGTTCCCGATGGCGGGGGAGTCCAGAACCAGGGATCACAGTCTAAGGATAAGGGGTAAGCCATTTAGGACTGCGATGAGGAGGAATTTCTTCACCCAGAGAGTGGTGAACCTGTGGAATTCTCTACCACAGAAGGCAGTTGAGGCCAATTCATTAAATATATTCAAGAAGGAGTTAGATATATTTCTTAAGGCTAAAGGGATCAAGGGATATGGGGAGAAGGCAGGGACAGGGTACTGAATTTGGATGATCAGCCATGATCTCATTGAATGGCGGAGCAGGCTCGAGGGGCCGAATGGCCGACCCCTGCTCCTATCTTCTATGTTTCTATGGAATTAAAAATCTGGTATTGGTAAAAGTGGCCACGAAACTGTCGGATTGCTGCACAAACCCGGCTGGTTCACTACTGCCCCTTCAGGGGCGGACACCTGCCCTCCTCACACGGTCTGGGCCTCTATGTGACTCCAGCCCCTCACCCCAAGGCGGCTGACCCTGAACTGCCCTCTGAAGTGGCCCAGCGAGCCCCTCAGTGGCATTTAAGACAGTCACTAATAAATCCGACCGGGAATTCAGGAGAAACTTCTTTACCCAGAGAGTGGTGAGAATGGGGATCTCGCTACCACAGGGAGTGGTTGAGGTGAATAGCAGAGATGTATTTAAGGGGATTCTGGATAAACACACGAGGGAGAAAGGAATAGGAGTCTGAGGGTGAGGTGATCACCGGTGCTCGAGTGTGGAACAGAATGTGGGAGATGGTTTGCTGGGCACTAGGACCCAGGAGGCAGTGTGTGAGACTGCAGGTGCCCATTGTGTGAGAGAGTATGGGAGCTGGCTTTGTCTCACAGTCCGCACTGAAACCGTCCATAAACCCTGTGGGTCCTCATATTTCAACCAGTGCTGGGGTTGCCTGTGTGCTTGGTTTGTGTGCGTGTGCGATTAGCCCAGTGTGAGGCACCGGGTTTCTGTTTCAGTGTGTGTGCCTCGTAAGTGGCTCAATGTGTCTGCATATGTCTGTGTGTGTGAGTGGGAGAGGGTGTGTGTGTGTGAGAGAGTGTGTGTGAGAGTGTGAGTGTGAGAGTGTGAGTGTGTGAGAGAGTGTGTGTGAGAGTGTGAGTGTGAGAGAGTGTGTGTGAGAGAGTGTGTGTGTGAGAGAGTGTGTGAGAGAGTGTGTGTGAGAGAGTGTGTGTGAGAGAGAGTGTGTGTGTGAGAGAGAGTGTGTGTGAGAGAGAGTGTGTGAGAGAGTGTGTGTGAGAGTGTGAGTGTGAGAGTGTGTGTGAGAGAGTGTGTGTGAGAGTGTGAGTGTGAGAGTGTGAGTGTGTGAGAGAGTGTGTGAGAGAGTGTGTGTGTGAGAGAGTGTGTCAGAGAGAGTGTGTGAGAGAGTGTGTGTGAGAGTGTGAGTGTGAGAGTGTGAGTGTGTGAGAGAGTGTGTGTGAGAGATTGTGTGTGAGAGAGTGTGTGAGAGAGTGTGTGTGAGTGTGAGTGTGTGTGTGAGAGAGAGTGTGTGAGAGTGTGAGTGTGTGTGTGTGTGTGAGTGTGTGTGTGAGAGAGTGTGTGTGAGTGTGAGTGTGTGTGAGTGTGAGAGAGTGTGAGTGTGAGAGTGTGTGTGAGAGAGTGTGTGTGTGTGAGAGAGAGTGTGTGAGTGTGAGAGTGTGTGTGAGAGAGATAGTGTGTGTGAGAGAGAGTGTGTGTGAGAGAGAGTGTGTGAGTGTGAGAGAGTGTGAGAGTGTGTGAAAGTGAGAGAGTGAGAGAGTGTGAGAGAGGGAGAGAGAGCGGGAGTGGGAGTGTTGCCCAGTTGGCGGACAGACAGTAAAGGAAATTATGAGTCACCCGATTACAAACAGGAGACACTACGTTGGCTCGGATTGGCTGGAAATTATGGTTCGAAGAACAAAATATTAAAGAGAAGAATAGTAGGTGGCGGGGGAGAGAGAGGAGAGTGAGGGAGTGAGGGAGGAGGAGAGGGAGTGAGGAAGGAGGAGGGAGGAGAGAGAGGGAGTGAGGAAGGAGGAGGGAGGAGAGAGAGGGAGTGAGGGAGTGAGGGAGGAGAGAGAGGGAGTGAGGGAGGAGAGAGAGGGAGTGAGGGAGGAGGAGGGAGTGAGGGAGAGGGAGTGAGGGAGGAGAGAGAGGTAGTGAGGGAGGAGGAGGGAGGAGAGAGAGGGAGTGAGGGAGGAGAGAGAGGGAGTGAGGGTGGAGGGGAGGAGGAGAGGGGAGAGGGAGTGAGGGAGGAGGAGAGTGAGTGAGGAAGGAGGTGAGAGAGAGGGGAGAGGGAGTGAGGGAGGAGGAGAGTGAGTGAGGAAGGAGGAGAGGGGAGAGGGAGTGAGGGAGGAGGAGAGTGAGTGAGGGAGGAGGGGAGGAGGAGAGGGAGTGAGGGAGGAGGAGAGTGAGTGAGGAAGGAGGAGAGGGGAGAGGGAGTGAGGGAGGAGGAGAGTGAGTGAGGGAGGAGGAGGGGAAGTGAGGGAGAAGGTGAGGGAGGAGCAGGACTGAGGGAGGGGAGGGGGGAGAGAGTGAGGGAATAATGAGGGTGGGGAGAGAGCGAGGGGAGAGAAGGTAAGTGAGGGGGAGAGGGAGGGAGGGAGAGTGGGAGTGAGGGAGAGAGGGCGGGTGAGTGAGGGTGTGAGGGAGAGAGGAAGTAGCAGAGAGGGAGGGAGGGGGAGAGAGGTAGGGGAGAGTAATGGGGTGCGGGGGATGCACAAGGGGCCAGAATTGGATGAGTGCGGAAATCTCAGGGGGTTGTAGGGCTGGAGGAGGTTACAGAGATAGGGAGGGTTGTAGGGCTGGAGGTTACAGAGATAGGGAGGGTTGTAGGGCTGGAGGAGGTTACAGAGATAGGGAGGGGTGTAGGGGGCTGGAGGAGGTTACAGAGATAGGGAAGGTTGTGGGGCTGGAGGAGGTTACAGAGATAGGGAGGGTTGTGGGGCTGGAGGAGGTTACAGAGATAGGGAGGGTTGTAGGGCTGGAGGAGGTTACAGAGATAGGGAGGGTTGTAGGGCTGGAGGAGGTTACAGAGATAGGGAGAGTTGTAGGGCTGGAGGTTACAGAGATAGGGAGGGGTGTAGGGGCTGGAGGAGGTTACAGAGATAGGGAGGCTTGTAGGGCTGGAGGAGGTTACAGAGATAGGGAGGGTTGTAGGGCTGGAGGAGGTTACAGAGATAGGGAGGGTTGTAGGGGCTGGAGGAGGTTACAGAGATAGGGAGGGTTGTAGGGGCTGGAGGAGGTTACAGAGATCGGAAGGGGTGTAGGGGCTGGAGAGGTTATAGAGATAGAGAGGGTTGTAGGGGCTGGAGGAGGTTACAGAGATAGGGAGGGGTGTAGGGGCTGGAGGAGGTTACAGAGATAGGGAGGGTTGTAGGGCTGGAGGAGGTTACAGAGATAGGGAGGGTTGTAGGGGCTGGAGGAGGTTATACAGATAGGGAGGGTTGTAGGGGCTGGAGGAGGTTACTGAGATAGGGAGGGTTGTAGGGCTGGAGGAGGTTATAGAGATAGGGAGGGTTGTAGGGGCTGGAGGAGGTTACAGAGATAGGGAGGGTTGTAGGGCTGGAGGAGGTTACAGAGATAGGGAGGGTTGTAGGGCTGGAGGAGGTTACAGAGATAGGGAGGGGTGTAGGGGCTGGAGGAGGTTACAGAGATAGGGAGGGTTGTAGAGCTGGAGGAGGTTACAGAGATAGGGAGGGTTGTAGGGGCTGGAGGAGGTTACAGAGATAGGGAGGGGTGTAGGGCTAGAGGAGGTTACAGAGATAGGGAGGGGAGGCGAGGGCCATGGAGGGATTTGAAAACAAGGATGAGAATTTTAAAACCGAGGCGTTGCCGGACCGGGAGCCAATGTAGGTCAGCGAGCACAGGGGGTGATGGGTGAACGGGACTGGGTGTGAGTTAGGACACGGGGGCAGTGAGCACAGGGTGTGATGGGTGAACGGGACTGGGTGTGAGTTAGGACACGGGGCAGTGAGCACAGGGGGTGATGGGTGAACGGGACTGGGTGTGAGTTAGGACACGGGGGCAGTGAGCACAGGGTGTGATGGGTGAACGGGACTGGGTGTGAGTTAGGACACGGGGCAGTGAGCACAGGGGGTGATGGGTGAACGGGACTGGGTGTGAGTTAGGACACGGGGCAGTGAGCACAGGGGGTGACGGGTGAACGGGACTGGGTGTGAGTTAGGACACGGGGCAGTGAACGCAGGGGGCGATGGGTGAACGGGACTGGGTATGAGTTAGGACACGGGGCAGTGAGCACAGGGGGTGATGGGTGAACGGGACTGGGTGTGAGTTAGGACACGGGGCAGTGAGCACAGGGGGTGATGGGTGAACGGGACTGGGTGTGAGTTAGGACACGGGGCAGTGAGCACAGGGGGTGATGGGTGAACGGGACTGGGTGTGAGTTAGGACACGGGGCAGTGAGCACAAGGGGTGATGGGTGAACGGGACTGGGTGTGAGTTAGGACACGGGGCAGTGAGCACAGGGGGCGATGGGTGAACGGGACTTGGTGCGAGTTAGGACACGGGGCAGTGAGCACAGGGGGTGATGGGTGAACGGGACTGGGTGTGAGTTAGGACACGGGGCAGTGAGCACAGGGGGTGATGGGTGAACGGGACTGGGTGTGAGTTAGGACACGGGGCAGTGAGCACAGGGGGTGATTGGTGAACGGGACTGGGTGTGAGTTAGGACACGGGGGCAGCAGAGATTCGGATGAGCTGAAGTTCAGGGAGAGTGGAAGCTGGGAGGCCGGCTAGGACAGTGTTGGAATATAATCGGGTCTGGAGGGGATAAAGGCACCCGGATGAGGGTTTCAGCAGCGGATGAGCTGAGTCAGTGGGTGGGACTTAGTGCGGAATGGGCCGGGAACGGTGGAGTTTGGAGGAGTTGAGGTGGGGGACAATGACACGGAGAGTTTTAGAGTAATCAAGCCCGGGGGTGATGAAGGAGTGGCCGGGGTTCCGGCAGAGGTGGTATGAGGTGGCCTCGTTACTGGACAAGATGCGAGTCTTGAAGATCACCCGTGGTCTCTTGGTTTGCGCACCATCAGCCTGCGCTGGACTGAAGGGCCAGAGGCGGGGATGGGATCGAGGTCTAAGGGTGCGGAGTGCTGGCAACAGCCAAGCAGGGGGAAGGGGCTTCACCCAAGGATCTAACTTCCAAATGTCCACTTGGGATGGGAGGCGGTTTCTTTAGGGCGGCATGGCACCATGCGACCGTACCCCAGAAAGATCAGGGGGAAAACTGAGGGGGTGACTTTGGCGTCGGCAACTTCGCTGGGTCTTGGCAGCCATTGGTAGGGGACGCAGTGATCCGGGAGTAATTCCAGGTCCTGGCTTTTCCCGGGGTGCCTCATTCCCGGAGTCAGCCCGTGCCTTGGAACAAAGCCAACACCATGAGTGTGATGAGGTGCTCTGACCCAGAACCGCTGGGAGAGGTCCAGTCAACGGAACAAACCATTCGGCCCCTCGAAACTGTCCTGCCATTCAATGAGATCAGGGCTGATCTGTACCTTAACTCCATCTACCCGCCTCGGTTCCGTAACCCGTCATACCCGTACCCAACAAAAATCTATCAATCTCGGTTTTGAAATTTCCAATTGACCTCCAGCCTCCACAGCTTTTTGGGGGAGAGAGTTCCAGATTTCCACCACCCTTTGTGTGAAGAAGTGCTTCCTGACATCACCCCTGAACAGCCTGGCTCTAATTTTAAGGTTCTGCCCCCTTGTTCTGGACTCCCCCCACCAGAGGAAATAGTTTCTCTCTCTCCACCCGATCAACTCCTTTAATCATCTTCAACACCTCGATTAGATCACCCCTACACGCGAGGGAGTACAAGCCCAGTCTATTCAACTGATCTCCTTGCTTAAATGAATCCGAAGCTCTTTGTAAATCGTGGGGAACAGGCAAAGGGAAGCTCAGGCAGAGGTCCGCAGCCTAAGACCTGTTACCCCTCACGTGAGCCTTGGCTGGGCCTCAGAGATGGGCACTGCCCTCCGCCCCCCCCCACCCCCGATAGGGGCACAGGTTCCGTGCTTGCTTTGCCTCCAGCTCACGAGACATCGTCGGAGGGAAGGAGAGTTTGGGTTGCGAAGGGGTTGGCCTCTGCTGCCACAGACCGTCCCAGTTCACACCACAGGGCAGGTAAGCCTGGCCTACAGGTAGCCTTGTGCATTGCCTGGTGTATGGGATGAGAGGGCTGTCCCATCAGGAGAGATTGAGCAAATTGGGCCTATACTCTCTGGAGTCTAGAAGAACGAGGGGTGATCTCATTGAAACGTACAGTATAAAGCTCTTAGAGGGATTGACAGGGTAGATGCTGAGGGATTGTTTCCCCTGGAGAATCTAGAACCAGGGGTCACAGTCTCGGGATAAGGGGACGGCCGTTTAGGACTGAGATGAGGAGGAATTTCTTCACACAGAGGGCGGTGAATCTTTGGAATTCTCTACCCCAGAGGGCTGTGGAGGCTCAGTCATTGAGTATATTCAAGGCCGAGATCGATAGATTTTTGGACTCTAGGGGAATCGAGGGATATGGGGATCGGGCGGGAAAGTGGAGTTGAGGTAGATGATCAGCCATGATCTTATTGAATGGCGGAGCAGGCTCGAGGGACCGTGTGGCCGACTCCTGCTCCTAATTCTAATGTGATAAATGCCGGGATAAAAATGGCCTATTAATACACACACATATATATTACTAGCAGAGTTCCTGTTCCATTGCTCACAGCGAGTCGCATACCACGCAAGGGGTCAATTCTAACCTAACCCAGCCATTGGGAATCACCCGATATCAGGTTTTACCCCCAGCTCATTCAATGGAATGCAAAAATGAGGCTGGACTTCGACAAGTGGCCTCCTGAACTACGGACCTTGACCCTTCACCTACATGGGATTACATCGAGTCCACAGCACAGAAACAGGCCATTCGGCCCAACTGGTCCGTGCCGGTGTTTCTGCTCCACACGAGCTTCTCTCCCACCCTATCAGCATATCCTTGTGTTCCTTTCTCCGTCAAACTTATAAAATTCTAACAGGACTAGACAGACTAGATGCAGGAAGGATGTTCCCGATGGCGGGAGAGTCCAGAACCAGGGGTCACAGTCTGAGGATAAGGGGTAAGCCATTTAGGACAGAGATGAGGAGGAATTTCTTCACCCAGAGAGTGGTGAACCTGTGGAATTCTCTACCACAGAAGGCAGTGGAGGCCAATTCATTAAATATATTCAAGAAGGAGTTAGATATATTTCTTAAGGCTAAAGGGATCAAGGGATATGGGGAGAAAGCAGGGACAGGGTACTGAGTTTGGATGATCAGCCATGATCTCATTGAATGGCGGAGCAGGCTCGAGGGGCCGAATGGCCTACTCCTGCTCCTATCTTCTATGTATCTAGCTTCCCCCTTAAATGCCTCTATACTGTCCGCCCCGAGCACTCCTCGTAACAAGGTAAACGAGGGAGTAAACATTAGGTCAGGTGAAACTTGGGTTTGAAAGATTGTAGAAGGGTGCCAAGGCCATATCACATCCACTAGCTTAGGCTGCGCTGGAGAGAAAGAGAGAGAGAGAGAGAGAGGTCACACTCCGTTAGGCACTAGTCTACTCTTCATTGCCAACCAGTCAGATTACAACCAGCAGTGTCCACAGTCCCCGGTTTTCAGCCCACTTTCCAAGAGATAGTTCTTATTTCTTTTAATCGACTTCCGAAGGGGGGATCTATGTACCAGGGTTTGAACTAGGGGAGGCAATGGCCCACAGGCCCAGCGTTCAATTGACTGAAGCATGTTGCTACCACATAGAATGGGGAACTCGCTGCCACAGGGAGTGGTGGAGGCGAATAGCAGAGATGCATTTAAGGGGAAGCTGGATAAACACACGAGGGAGAAAGGAATAGAAGGATACGGTGATGGGGTGAGATGAAGAGGGGTGGGAGGAGGCTGGTGTGGAGCAGATAGGCCCAATAGCCTGTTTCTGTGCTGGAGACTCGGTGTAATATGTAAGTGCTCAACTTTTAGTGCATTGAAAGGTATGTGTCCATCGATTCATATTTATTTTTACAGTTGTGCTTGAGCCTGTTTTCTATGTAAGAGACGGGGGTGGTCCCAGCAGGAGATTGGCTCAAATGACTAGGAGAAATCAAGGTGAGTGGATCAGCCTCCTCAGCTCCCTGCCTTCCTATGGTGCTTCTGAATTTGCCTAAAATGGCGACAGACGCAATCTTATATCAACATATACGTGTGCTGTGAGGGATTGCCACTCGTTCACTCCCAAGCTTTCTGAAATGGCTCTCCGATTAAGCGCTGGAGATGGGACAGCGTGGCCTGTTGGTCTTTCCCACGGAAAACAAGCCTGCTTTACAATCATTAGTTGGCCATTGTCAGCAAGTGTTTGGCCGGTACCAGCTTTGCGGGGTTGCTGTTAGCCACCTGGTTCTGGATGGGGAGGGGGAGGTGTTGGAGGGGCAGAGAGGGAGCCAAAACCAACTCGCCAATTGACCTGTTCCCATTGGTTCCGATTGGGTCCGAAATCTGTCAAGTCAATCCAATCAGTGTCCGTTCTCAGTGAACCTACTGACTGACCATCTCTCTAACTGGAAGCTCCTCATATCGCCAACCTTTGTTGAGTGTGACATCTCGCCAGTGATAACGGGCAGAATGTCAAAAATTAATCGTTTTCCCAGACCCAAAATAAACCCCAATTGGCATAAAAAGTGCAGTAAATGAAATCGCACCGAGACCGCGGGGGGGCGAGACTCTCAATCCGAGACCGGGGGGGGGGGCAAGACTCTCAATCCGAGACCGGGGGGGGGGGCAAGACTCTCAATCCGAGACCGCGGGGGGCGAGACTCTCAATCCGAGACCGCGGGGGGGGGGGGCGAGACTCTCAACCCGAGACCGCGGGGGGGGGGGGGGAGACTCTCAACCCGAGACCGCGGGGGGCAAGACTCTCAATCCGAGACCGCGGGGGGGGGGCGAGACTCTCAATCCGAGACCACGGTGGGGGGGGGCGAGACTCTCAACCCGAGACCGCGGGGGGCGAGACTCTCAATCCGAGACCGGGGGGGCGAGACTCTCAATCCGAGACCGCGGGCTGGGGGGGGTGGGGGGTTGCGAGACTCTCAATACAACCTTTGTCTCAGGCTTTTTTTTTTAAGGACCTTGGTCAAGCAAGAGGACCTGGATGGTGCTTGGCCGTCCAATGTGGCCAACTTGACCCATCAGCTCAGCCAACCTGACGTGTGACCTTGGCCAACTTGACCCCTCACCTCGGCTAACCTGGCCCGTGACCTCGACCAACCTGACGAGGGACCTCGGCCAACCTGACACATCAGCGTCCACCCTCCCCGCCCCCTGCCCCCCCCCGCCAACTAGACACGGTGCGGTAACTTAGAACATTGAATTTTAGTGGCGTGACTGCAGAGAATGACCCAGCTACATCTGAGGTACTACGACTGGCTTCCCGCGGCAGGGCTTAGTACATCGGCGCGCCCTCGTTGGCGGCCAGCAGCTCTCGGCCCGCCTCGTCGCGGCTCCCGTTGCCACCCGTGCCCAGCGGCGGCGGGGGGAGGGGAGGGGCCTGGTCCCGGCAGGGCGTGGGGTAGACGAACATCCGGTGCAGGAGCGGCAGCTGTTGCCCTTTCTCGTCCCGGATCACCATGTTCAGGGCCACCGGCAGCGGCGAGACGTGGCTGAAGTTGTACGGGTAGGCGCCGGCGAGGAGCTGGTGCCCGTAGACCAGCTGGTAGGGGTCCTGGTAGAATGCCACCTTCGCCAGGTCCTCGTCCCCCTCCTCGAAGCGGACGGCGCCCGGCTGGAAGGCGGGCGCCTTGTTCTCGGGATCGGCGTGCGACCGGCAGTTCCCGGTGGTGATCAGCGGTATCGGGTACTCCTGGACCGGGTAGCCCGCGCCGGGCTCCGGCACGCGGTCGCACTCCTCGAAGCCCACGCGGGACGTCATGGGCTCCAGCGTGTGGAAGTCCCGGCTGTCCTCCTCCCTCGCCTGGGCCATCCCCCGCGGCGGGGAGCCCTGCGCCGGGGGCGAGCTGGTGCCCGGGGAGCAGTCCCTTGAGTGTGATGGGCGCGCCGGCTCCTGCGCCCGGGCCTCTGGGGCGCCGGCGTTGGTGTGGGGCTGCCTGGTCTCTGACGTGGTGGCTCGGCGCAGCTCCCCTCCGTGCAGCATCAGCAGCGAGCTCATCGGATCGCCCGCCCTTGGCGACGCCATGAACTCTGGCGCTCGGGAGTCCTCGCAGCCGGCTCGGGGAGCATGGGTGGAATTCTGGCCGGAGGTCGAGCAGCTCTCCTCCGCGGGACTCGTGGCAGTTTCCTGGGCTCCTTCCTCCCCTCCGCGGCCCCCTGCGTAAGGCGCAATTGTTCGCTGGCGCGGCTCAATCTGTTCCGCCTCGGCACTCCTTGGATTTGCCGGGACCCTCTCCACCGCGTCTGCGTCCCTTGCTAGCAAGCGGGCGCCGGCCTCCTCCGGGGGCTGGGAGTAATGGGCAACGCCGGCCGCTCTCTCCGGCACCACGCCGGGACCGTCGTGTCCCAGGCCCGGCCGCGCTGCCCCCGGCCTCTCCTCCGTCAGGTGCCGCTTCTGATGCCTCCCCAGGGCCGCGGCGGTCTTGCAAGTCTTGGGGCAGTGGGTGCAAGCGTGGCGGCCGGGCGACTTTCCCTCGGCCCCCTGGGGGGTGGGGGGCCGCCGCTTCTGGCTGCCGTGCATCTTCTCGTGCTTCTTCAGGGCCTTGGCTGAGGCGCAGGCCTTGTCACAGAAGCGGCAGCTGGGCGCCGCCGCCGTGGCCGGGTGGGCCTGCCCGTGCTGGCGCAGGCTGCCGAGGGCGGGGGGCTCCTTGCCGCAGGCGGGGCAGGCCAGGACCCGCTCCGCCCCCCGCGGCTCCAGGGCGGCGCCGTCGGGGAAGCGCTCGGCGCAGGAGGCGCAGCCGGGCTGGACGTGGCCTCCCGGCTCCCCGGCCTGCTCTGCGGCCGGCTCCGGTTCCTGGGCGCGGAGCTCTGCGGGCTCCGCTGGGTCGCGCGCCGGGGCCTTGGCCGCTCGCTGGAGCCACCTGGCGGAGTGCCGGTAGCGGAGCTTCCGCCTCCAGCCCGACTTTCGGGCCTTGTGGAAGCCGCCCGCCCGCCTCTTGGGCTTGTAGGAGTAGTAGGGCCGCCACAGGTTGTCGTCGGTGTCGTTGTCGCTGACCTCTTCGCCTGACTCGTTGCCCAGGAAGTAGTCAGTGTTCCGCTGGCGTTCCCGCTCCCCCTCGCCCGCCCGTGGCTTCTTCCCGCCGGCGGGCCCGTCGCGCCGCCGCCCCTTGCTGGTGCTGCCCTGGTCGCGGATCAAGTCCGACTCGGAGATGCGTCGCTTGACGATGGCCTCCTCGCCGATGCGCACGGTGATCTGGCAGAGCGGGGCGCCACGGCTCTCGGCTGCGGTCCCGGCGCACGCAGGCTTGGCCACGTAGGTCATGGTCTTGCCCTTGGCCGGCGCCGGGTGTTTCTTTGGCTTCGGGGGCCGGGGCTCCGTCTGCTGCTCGCGTCTTGGGTCAGCGGCGCCACCGGCGCCAGAGGGCATCTCCTCCGGCCGGGCCTGGTCCTTGGACGCCTGCTTCTTTGTGGTGGCCCGGGCGCCGGGCACGGCGGCGGCAGGCTCCTCACCCTCGCCAGCGGCCGGCGGGCCGCCCGCCCCCTTCCCCTGGGCGCACTTGCCATTGTAGGCGATAACCGACGACTGGGGGCGGCAGGACCCGGAGGGTGGCCAGGCGTTGCTGTGCACGATCACAGAGGACTTGGCTGGGTGGCCGTAGGTGATGACGGAGGGGACCAGGCCGGCCACCTCGGGGCCCAGGAAGGCGGCGGGCGGCTGGGGAACCTCGCTCGGGCAGTCGTCGGCGCACCGGCTCCGCGAGGGGCTGCCGCTCCCAGCGCCCTCTGCGGGACACGGCCCGGGCGTTGGCCTGCCGAGCGGCTCCTGGTCGGAGGGCGGCGCCTGGCTCTCCGAGCCGTGCGAGCTCACGGGCGTGTCCTTCTCCTGGGCGTAGCTGGCTGGCGAGGCCTGAGATAAAGCGGCCAAGTCGCTCTCGGGCGGCAAGGCGACGGGGGCATTCTGGGAGTATTTTAACAAGTTGCCCGAGAGAGAGTGGCTGTATGTCTTGTAAGGGCGTTTCTGCGACCTCATGGGCAGCAGCCGGTATAACTTGAAAGCGTTCAGCTTTGGTTTGTAGCCGCCATTGGGAGTCTTCTGGCTGATGGTGAGCCCCGGGTCCACGCCGTGGAAGGATTTTTGGTGGGTCTTGAGGTTGTAGTAGGTGACAAAGGTCTCCCAGCAGAAGATGCACTGGTACCTCCTCTCGCCTGTGTGCCAGACTTCGTGCTTGGTGCGGTACTCGGCCAGGGCGAAGACCTTGTCACAGTAGCGGCACGGGTACTTCCTGCGCCAGGAGTGCACGTTGGCGTGGCGCTTGAGGCTGGAGAGGGTCATGTAGGAGCGCTCACAGACGGCGCAGAAGTAGAGCAGGTGGCCGTCCACCACTTTCATGAAGTGCTCCTCGTCTGTGAGGATCTCCAGCCGCGGCAGGCCCCGTGGCTTCCGGGCCGGGTGGGCGCAGCCGCCATCGGCCAGCATCAGGTCCAGCGGCTGGGCGGGACCCGGGCCGGCGGCCTGCTGCTCCCCGGCGGCCCCCGGCTCCTCCCGGTGGTGCTGGTGGCCCCCGCCGCCCTGGGGGGAGCCGGGCCGGTCCGCCCGCCGGCACAGCATCTGGTGGGTGTGCAGCCGCTTGACGTGGACGAAGGACTTGTGGCAGTGCCGGCAGCTCAGCGCCTTGCCCGCCCGGTGCAGCTTGGCGTGCAGGGTCAGGGCGGCGGCGGAGCTGAAGGAGCGGACGCAGAGCTGGCAGCGTAGCAGGGCCTCCGGCGGGACCTCGGGGCCGCCCGCTCCCTCTTGGGGCATCCCGTTGTCGGGGGGCTGGCCCCAGCTGGCGTCAGGTGCCGGGAGGGTGGCCGCTGGCTCCTTCGGCGGGAGGGCTCCCGGGTCGCTGGGGTTGGCAGCCTCCTCCACGCTGAAGCCGAGCCCTCGGAAGGCCACCGTGCTGAGCGTGTAAAGCCTCTTCGCCGCCTCAGCTGTCTCCTCCGAGGAGGCATTGTCGTGCGCGGCGTCCTTCAAGAAAACGCCGTGGAAGAGGCCGTTTAACGGGCTATCGTCAGTGATGCAGGGCTCGTTGCTTTCCGCACCCAACGGGGGCCTGTTGTCCTCCTGGTCTGTGCTCGTGGCACGGGAATGTTCGAAGGAATGGTTTGCAGTACTCTCTGGCCCGCTGGTTGGCGTTTGAGAACATCGCGCAGGCGGAGGCCCTTCCGTGTCCCCCGGCCTCCGACTAGTGGATGCTGTAAGGTCAATCGGGAAGGGAAGTCCTCTGGAGGCTCTTGAAGTGAGAAACGAATCTGTGGGCCACAATCCGAGTGGGCGAATGTCTTCCTCTGAACCCTGGCTGCCGGCAGTGGCGCGATTGTCCTCTTTGGTGCCCGGGGACGCCTGAGAAAAGTCAGATGAGTGAGAGAGTGAAGACTGGGCGGAAGAACAGCCCAGTCTGTCGTTGCAGGGGCTGGTTTGAGATGCCACCTCAACCAGTTCTTCCAGAAAGTGGATTCCCAGCCGGTTTCCAGCCGACGCTAACTCGTTGGCCTCCTCCAGCCTCTCGACCACGACTCTGGAGCTGTATATGAAGTGGAGGATCTTGGCAAAGACGGCCGCCTTCATCTCCCTCAGTTCCAGCACGGGGTCCATTGCCCAGAGGTTCTGGCTGGCTAGCAGTTCTTTGAAGTAGAGGCTGAAGGCGGCGAGGACATTCTTGTGGGCTTTGAACTTGCTGTCCTCCACCACGATGGTCACGTCACAGAAGACGCCTTGTATCCGCTGTTCGTTCAGTTCCTGAAGGAGAGCCTTGGCATGACCTCTGTCCATGACCTCAAAGCTGGAAGCCATTTTGCCCTTGAACCTGCAGAGAAAAAAAAGACAGGCAGAACATTAGATAAGGCCACTCAGCCCATTCCTTCCATCGATCATGTACAGTCTACCTTATCAGGGGTTCTATCCAACTGGTTAACCTCCCACGGGAAGGTTTTTTCAATCAGGCTCTTTACAGCCTTCCGGACTCAACATCGAGTTCAACAATTTCAGATCATTACCTCAGCCCCCATTTTTACGGATGGCAGTTGTTGATTCTGCCATTCCCCATTTACACCTCCTCTAGACCCATCTTTCGTTTCTTTACTTGTCCCGTTACACAGAAACATAGAAGATAGGAGCAGGAGTAGGCCATTCGGCCCCTCGAGCCTGCTCCGCCATTCAATGAGATCATGGCTGATCATCCAAACTCAGTACCCTGTCCCTGCCTTCTCCCCATATCCCTTGATCCCTTTAGCCTTAAGAAATATATCCAACTCCTTCTTGAATATATTTAATGAATTGGCCTCCACTGCCTTGTGTGGTAGAGAATTCCACAGGTTCACCACTCTCTGGGTGAAGAAATTCCTCCTCATCTCTGTCCTAAATGGCTTACCCCTTATCCTTAGACTGTGACCCCTGGTTCTGGACTCCCCGGCCATCGGGAACATCCTTCCTGCATCTAGTCTGTCTAGTCCTGTTAGAATTTTATAAGTTTCAATGAGATCCCCTCTCATTCTTCTAAACTCCAGCGAGTATAAGCCCAATCGACCCAATCTCTCCTCATACGTCATTCCTGCCACCCCAGGTATCAGTCTGGTGAATCTTCGCTGCACTCCCTCCATGGCAACAACATCCTTCCTCAGATAAGTTACCATCTCCTTTTGCCTCGCGCCATCACCCCCTTTTGTCATTTAATCTCTCCTCCCCCCCCACCCTCTTTCCCTGCCTCTGCACTTGTTTAAATCCAGTTACATCTCCAACTTTCTTCCAGTTCTGACGGAAGGGTCATCGACCTGAAACGTTAAAACTCTGTTTCTCGCTCCACGGACGCTGCCCTGGCCGGCTGAGTGTTTCCCGCGTTTTCTGGTTTTCATTTCCGATCATAGAGCACATATACCAGAAACGCTGTTTACGGAGGTCACGGACCATCATCAAAGACCCTACCCACCCCAGCCACAGTCTGTTCGCCCTCCTGCCATCTGGGAGACGCTACAGATGCATTCGCACCCGTACGACCAGATTTAGGAACAGCTTCTTTCCCAGGGCTGTCATCCTACTGAACTCCACAAATAAACTCTAAAGCCTGCATATCTGCCAATGCACTTTATTATGGTTATGTTTATGTTAATGTATTACAAGCCAAATGTATGTTGAATGTTTAAATGTCTTAATCTAAATGTACACTCTCGGGAGCCGCAAGCCTACATTTCGTTGTACTGCACTTGTGCACTAACAATGACAATAAAAGTTGATGATTATTATTATTATGCTTCTCCCAGCCCTGAGAAGTGTGATCAAACCTCCTGAATCCTTCCCATGCCTTCTGACTTAAGAAAACTACGAGGCACTTGGTTGGCGACCCAAGGTCTGAGGTCTAAACGGAGTTCCCTCGGCTCCCCCGGACCGCGGTTGGGAACCAGGGAGTGCGTTTACCGACGAGCAGGGTGCAGGTGGAAGCAAGGCTTAAACAAAAGAAGGAGGTTTGAGTTTTGTCGGCGAAATGGCCGATTGGCTGCAGTGTCACTCGTCATTGCCCTGGTGTCTGGAGCACGGTTAGCCGCTCCGGCGCGTGACCCGGGCTGTGCTTTTCAGGTGCAGACCTGATGGGCCGAATGGCCTCCTGCTGTGCTGTATTATTCTGTGATTCTACTTG
The DNA here is from genome assembly GCF_052327205.1 of Somniosus microcephalus. NCBI lineage: Eukaryota > Metazoa > Chordata > Chondrichthyes > Squaliformes > Somniosidae > Somniosus > Somniosus microcephalus. Next base: position 54,046,613 of record NW_028225182.1, on the reverse strand, counting down.
GCTCCCTCCCCGCCCCCTGTGTGAACTGGTGCAAATAGATCCGTCTCGTAGCATTGGGAAACTAAAAAGAGAGACTTGTAAGCAGGGAGGTTATGATGGAGCTGTACAAAACGCTAGTTAGGCCACAGCTGGAATACTGGGTGCAGTTCTGGTCGCCACACTATAGGAGGGATGTGATTGCATTGGAGAGGGTGCAGAGGAGATTCACCAGGATGTTACCTGGGCTGGAGCGCTTCAGCTATGAAGAGAGACTGGACAGGCTGGGGTTGTTTTCCTTGGAGCAAAGAAGGCTGAGGGGGGACCTGTGCACAAAATTATGAGGGGCATAGATAGGGTAGATAGAAAGGAACTTTTCCCCTTAGTAGAGGGGTCAATAACCAGGGGGCATAGTTTCAAGGTAAGGGGCAGGAGGTTTAGTGGGGATTTGAGGAAAAAGTTTTTCACCCAGAGGGTGGTTGGAATCTGGAACTCACTGCCTGAAAGGGTGGTAGAGGCAGGAACCCTCAACATTCAAGAAGCATTTAGATGAGCACTTGAAACGCCATAGCATACAAGGCTACGGACCAAGTGCTGGAAAATGAATATATTTGAATATATTTAAGACTGAGATCGATGGATTTTTGGACTCTAGGGGAATCGAGGGATATGAAGATCGGCGGGAAAGTGGAGTTGAGGTGGATGATCAGCCATGATCTTAGTGAATGGCGGAGCAGGCTCGAGGGACCGAATGGCCTACTCCTGCTCTTAGTGCAATTCAGATCCCTTTAATATTGGTATCCTCTACTTAGTTTATTTTATCCCCTTAGATCTAATCCCCTTACACACCATCCTGACGTGGAAATATATCGGCCGTTCCTTCATCGTGGCTGGGTCAAAACATAGAAACATAGAAACATAGAAGATAGGAGCAGGAGTCGGCCATTCAGCCCCTCGAGCCTGCTCCGCCATTCAATGCGATCATGGCTGATCATCCAAATTCAGTACCCGGTTCCTGCCTTCTCCCCATATCCCTTGATCCCTTTAGCCTTAAGAAATATATCCAACTCCTTCTTGAATACATTTAATGAATTGGCCTCCACTGCCTTCTGTGGTAGAGAATTCCACAGGCTCACCACTCTCTGGGTGAAGAAATTCCTCCTCATCTCTGTCCTAAATGGCTTACCCCTTATCCTTAGACTGTGACCCCTGGTTCTGAACTCCCCGGCCATCGGGAACATCCTTCCTGCATCTAGTCTGTCTAGTCCTGTTAGAATTTTATAAGTTTCAATGAGATCCCCTCTCATTCTTCTAAACTCCAGCGAATATAAGCCCAATCGACCCAATCTCTCCTCATACGTCATTCCTGCCACCCCAGGTATCAGTCTGGTGAATCTTCGCTGCACTCTCTCCATGGCAAGAACATCCTTCCTCAGATAAGGCGACCAAAACTGCACACAATACTCAAGGTGTGGTCTCACCAAGGCCCTGTACAACTGCAGCAAGACATCCTTGTTCTTGTACTCGAACCCTCTCACTACAAAGGCCAACATACCATTTGCCTTCTTAACCGCTTGCTGCACCTGCATGCTTACCTTCAGCGACTGGTGCACAAGGACACCCAGGTCTCGTTGCACTTCCCCTTCTCCCAATCTATTGCCGTTCAGATAATAATCTGCCTTCCTGTTTTTGATACCAAAGTGGATAACCTCACATTTATCCACGTTATATTGCATCTGCCACGCTTCTGCCCAATCGCCCAACCTGTCCAAATCATCCTGGAGTTTCTCTGCAACCTCCTCACAGCACACACGCCCACCCAGCTTTGTGTCATCTGCAAACTTGAGCTCTGAGCCCTTTATCTTCCTCTGTCATTGCTTCCCACATGGACCACGGCTTCTAGCTTTTGGCCTTTACCCACCCCCCCCCCCCCGCAGAATGTGCTGCACCCTCTCCGTGATGTCCTTCGCCTTGGCACCGGGGAGACAGCTCACCGTGCGGGACTCACGTCACCGGTCGCAGAAACGCCCGCCCGTCCCCCTGACCATCCAATCCCCTATGACCGCTGCATTTCTACACTTTGCTGGGCAGTCCCTTGCCCCCCCTGGAACCAGGGCTCCAGGGGATTCTCAGCCTCCCGTACGCCCCTGCAGTGACTCCAGCTGCCCCTCAGGCTGAGCAACGCTGAACTCAAGTTGGAGCAACTGCAGGTACCGGGACAGCAGGCAACGAGTCGCCACTGTCCCGTCATTTTACCTAAAACTTGTCTACTGATGTTATGATATATATGTCTCTTGTGTTGTATATACATGTTTCAGTTTAGTTTCCCCATCAATCCTCTTTATTATTTAATTATTTTTGCCTACCAGATTTTCGCTTATTCCTGACTGGCTGGCTGTTTCCCCGGGGTCACGGTCTCAGGGTAAGGGGTCGGCCATTGAGGCCGAGATCGGTGGATTTTTGGACTCTCGGGGAATCGAGGGATATGGGGATCGGGCAGGAAAGTGGAGTTGAGGCGGATGATCAGCCACGATCTTATTGAATGGGGGAGCAGGCTCGAGGGGCCAAGTGGCCTAATTCCTATGTTCTTAATGCAATTCAGATCCCTTTAATGTTGGTATCCTCTACTTAGTTTATTTTCTACCCTTAGATCTAATCCCCTCACACACCATCCTGACGTGGAAATATATCGGCCGTTCCTTCATCGTCGCTGGGTCAAAATCCTGGAACTCCCTCCCTCACAGGACTGTGGGAGCACCTTCACCACACGGACTGCAGCGGTTCAAGAAGGCGGCTCACCACCGCCTTCTCAAGGGGCAATAAATGCTGGGCCTTGCCAGCGACGGCCACACCCAGAGAATGTAAAACATAGAAGGGAAGTGTCGGGCCCAGAGAGAAAGAGAGAGGGGATAGCGCGAGGTGACAGGACAGCTAGCGAAGTACAGAGGAGCAATCGTAGAGTAGTATTATCATAGAATCACACAGCACAGGAGGAGGCCATTGGGCCCATTGTGCCTGTGCCGGCTCTTTGAATGAGCTCTCCGATTAGTCCCACTCCCCCCTGCTCTTTCCCCACAGCCCTGCTAATGTTTCTTTTTCAAGTATTTATCCAATTCCCTTTTGAAAGTTACTATTGAATCTGCTTCCACCGCCCTTTCAGGCAGCGCGTTCCAGATCACAACAACTCGCTGCGTAAAAACATTCTCCTCATCTCCCCTCTGGTTCTTTTGCCGATTATCTTCAATCGGTGTCCTCTGGTTACCGACCCTCCTGCCACTGGGAACAGTTTCTCCTTATTTACTCCATCAAAACCCTTCATGATTTTGAATGCCTCTGTTAAATCTCCCCTTGACCTTCTCTGCTCTAACAACCCCAGCCTCTCCACATTACTGAAGTCCCTCATCCCCGGTCCCATTCTGGTCAATCTCCTCTGCACCCTCTCCAAGGCCTCGACATTCATCATGAAAGAGAGAGAGGGTGCACCAAACAAGAAGTAACACGGCAAGAGAGCCCCAGGTGGGCAGAGGAAACGCTTCAAGGACACCCTCAAAGCCTCCTTGAAAAAGTGTAACATCCCCACCGACACCTGGGAATCCCTGGCCCAAGACCGCACAAAGTGGAGGAGAAGCATCCGGGAAGGCGCCGAACACCTCGAGTCTCTTCGCCGGGAGCAAGCGGAAGCCAAGCGCAGGCAGCGCAAGGAGCGCACGTCAACCCAAGCACCCCACCCACCCGCCCCTTCAACCACCGTCTGCCCCACCTGTGACAGAGACTGTAGGTCCCGCATTGGACTCATCAGTCACCTGAGAACTCATTTTTAATGTGGAAGCAAGTCATCCTCGGCTCTGAGGGACTGCCTAAGAGAGATATAAGAGAACACGCACTGAATAAGCTCAGGTATAGGTCGGAGACAGAGGCAAAGTCTGTGCCAATTACCATCGGAGCAGGATCCCAGATACGGTTAATGACATGAATCAGTCACTCATGTGGAAATGACTTATGAAATAATACTGGGCGGCCTGCTGGTGGCGCTGTCCAGGGAGAGTATAAATACTCGGGCACGGGCCCAGCTTGCTCAGGACATTCTTTTACAGAAACTAGTGAAGGACACAACTAGACCTCCATGTTGTAAAACAGTTGATTAAAGCTTTGTTTAACGCTGAGACCAAGTGCCCAGTAGTTTTCTTACGTCAGTTGGTGCGCACGCAACATCCGCACGGTGTCTACACCCAGTCATGCCAGAACCCACGCACCCAGGGGTGCCCATTGTAAATCAAGGGCGGAGTGGCACAGGGAGGTCAGACCGTTCTGGCCTCGGAGTTGAAGGTGTCCAGGCGATTGGGTAAACGGGTACCAAGTGCTAGGCACCCAACTCTCCGAGGGAGTAACGCTTTCTCTTCCAGCTTCCCGCTCATCTCCCCTGACCGTTCCTAGGCCAAGTCTGGGGCGGACGGGGCAGGGAATTCAACCCCGTTAGGGATGAGCTTTAATGGGAGAGTTAAGGTATTAAAGGGATGGGCTTACGGGCCACTTATCTGTTTCCCAACCCTGATTTTTACAGATATTTTGTTGTAAATGTTGATTATGGCAGAATTCCCAGAAATCTGTGCTGTTCCTTTGCCGGCGCTTATCTGGAATGACCTACTTCCTGACTAACTGAGGACACTCAAAACCACAATATAAACGGCGTCTCCATGGCTACAAGGTTTTCATTATCTGTCGAGCAGGTTCGAGTGTTTGTGTGAGGGAGAGAGAGAGAGACGAGAGAGAGAGAGAGCCAAAGGGAGAGAGAACAGAGAGACGGAGGGACAGAGAGAGGCAAAAACAGACAGACAAGGAGAGAAACATAGAGAGCGAGAGAGAGTGAGAGGCCGAACAGAGTGAGAGAGAGACAGGGAGAGAAAGAAAGGGCAGAGACCTCAAATCAGAGAGAGAGAGAGATTGAGATATGGGACAGAGAGAAAGAGAGAGAGTCAGACAAAGAGGAAAAATGTGTGCGAGAGATGCAGAGAAATAAAAGGACACAGACCACAGACTAAAGCTGTTACACAATGCAAAAGGTCAGAAATTAGAGAATGACGAGGTACTCACAGGATAAGTATTCATTGAGATTCTCAGACAGCACTGAGGGAGGTGAAAAACTGATACATACCCAGTACTGAAGGGGTAAAACACTGCGATATTGACCCAGTATTGAAGGGGTTAAACACTGCGATATAGACCCAGTATTGAAGGGGTTAAATGCTGCGATATAGACCCTGTATTGAAGGGGTTAAACACTGCGATATAGACCCTGTATTGAAGGGGTTAAACACTGCGATATAGACCCAGTATTGAAGGGGTTAAACACTGTGATATAGACCCAGTATTGAAAGGGTTAAACACTGTGATACAGACCCAGTATTGAATGGATTAAACACTGCGATATAGACCCAGTATTGAAGGGGTTAAACACTGTGATACAGACCTAGTATTGAAGGGTTTAAACACTGCGATATAGACCCAGTATTGAAGGGGTTAAACACTGCGATATAGACCCAGTATTGAAGGGGTTAAACACTGTGATACAGACCTAGTATTGAAGGGTTTAAACACTGCGATATAGACCCAGTATTGAAGGGTTTAAACACTGCGATATAGACCCAGTATTGAAGGGGTTAAACGCTGCGATATAGACCCTGTATTGAAGGGGTTAAACACTGCGATATAGACCCAGTATTGAAGGGGTTAAACACTGCGATATAGACCCAGTATTGAAGGGGTTAAACACTGTCATACAGGCCCAGTATTGAAGGGATTAAACATTCTGATACAGACACAGTATTAAAAGAGTTATACACTGTGATACAGACTCTGTATTTATAGGTTTAAACACTGTGATAAAGACCCTTTGTATAAGGGGTGAAAAACAGTGATTCTGACCCAGTATTGATGGGGATAAATACTCTGAATCAGACCCAGTATTGAAGGTGTTAAAAACTCTGATACAGACCCAGTATTGAAGTGGTTAAACACTGCGATACAGACCCATTATGAAGGGGTTAAACACTGTGATACAGATTTAATATTGAAGGGGTTAAACACTCTGATACAGAAGTGTATTGAATGGTTTAAACACTCTGATACAGACACTCTATTGAAGGGGCTAAGCACTGTGATACAGACCCTGTATTGAAGGGGTTAAACACTGTGATACTTAACCAGTATTGAAGGGGTTAAACACTGTGATACAGACCCTGTATTGAAGGGGTTAAACAATGTGATACAGACCCTGTATTGAAAGGGTTAAACAATGTGATACAGAACCTGTATTGAAGGGGTTAAACACTGTGATACAGACCCAGTATTGAAGGAGTTAATCACTGTGGTACAGACCCAGTATTGAAGGGGCTAAACACTGTGATACAGATCTGGTATTGAAGGTGTTAAACACTGTGATACTGACCCAGCATTGAAGGGGTTAAACACTGTGATAATGACCCAGCATTTAAGGGGTTAAACACTGAAACAGACCCTGTACTGAAGGGGTTAAACACTGTGATACAGACCCGGTATTGAAGGGGTTAAACACTCTGATGCAGACACAGTATTGAAGTGGTTAAACACTGTCAAACAGACCTGGTATTGCAGGGGTTAAACACACTGATACAGATCCAGTATTGAAAGGTTTAAATACTGTGATACAGACCCGGCATTGAAGGGGTTAAACACTGTGATACAGACCCTGTATTGAAGGGGTTAAACAATGTGATACAGACCCAGTATTGAAGGGGTTAAACACTGTGATACAGACCCTGTATTGAAGGGGTTAAACAATGTGATACAGACCCAGTATTGAAGGGGTTAAAGACTCTGATGCAGACCCAGTATTGAAGGGGTTAAACACTGTGATACAGACACAGTACTGAAATAGTTAAAAAGTGTAATACAAACCCAGTGTTGACGGGGATAAACATTGTGATAATGATCCTGTATTGAAGGGGTTAACAACTGCGATACAGTCCCTGTATTGAAAGGATTAAACACGGTGATACAGACCCTGGTATTGCAGGGGTTAAAAACTGTGAAACAGACTCTGTATTGAACGCGCTAAACACACTGATACAGATCCATTATTGAAGGTGTTAGACACTGTGATACGGCCCCTGTATTGAAGGGGTTAAACACTGTGATACACACCCGGTATTGAAGGGGTTCAACACTGTGATGCAGACCCAGTATTGAAAGGTTTAAACACTGTGATACAGACCCAGTATTGAAGGGGTTAAACACTGTGATACAGACGCAGTATTGAAGGGATTAAACACTGTGTTACAGACCCAGTATTGAAGGGGTTAAACACTATGGTACAGACACAGTATTGAAAGGATCAACAATGTGATACAGACACAATATTGAGGTGGTTAAAAACTGTGATAGAGACACAATATTGAAAGTGTTAAAAGCTGTAATACATACATAGTATTGATGGGGTTAAACACAGTGATAATGACCCAGTAATGAAGGGGTTAATCATTGTGATACAGACCCTGTATTGAAAGGGTTAAACACTGTGATAGAGGCCCTGTATTGAAGGGGTTAAACACTGTGATATAGACCCTGTATTGAAGGGTTTAAACACTGTGATGCAGATTATGTATTGAAGAGGTTTAAACATTGTGATACTGACCCAGTATTAAAAGGTTTTACACACTCTGATACAGACCCAGTATTGAAATGGTTAAGCTCTGTAACACATACCCTGTATTGAAGGGGTAAAATACTCTGTTACAGACCAGAATTGAAGGGGTTAAACACTGTGATACAGACCCAGTATTGAAGGGGTTAAACACTATGATACAGACCCAGTATTGAAGGGGTTAAACAGTGTGATACAGACCCAGTATTGAAGGGGTTAAACACTGTGATACAGACCCAGTATTGAAGGGGTTAAACAGTGTGATACAGACCTAGTATTGAAGGGGTTAAACACTGTGATACAGACCTGGTATTGAAGGGGTTAAACACTGTGATACAGACCCAGTATTGAAGGGGTTAAACACTGTGTTACAGACCCAGTATTGAAGGGGTTAAACACTGCGATATAGACCCAGTATTGAAGGGGTTAAACACTGTGATACAGACCCTGTATTGAAGGGGTTAAACAATGTGATACAGACCCTGTATTGAAGGGGTTAAACACTGCGATATAGACCCAGTATTGAAGGGGTTAAACACTGTGATACAGACCCAGTATTGAAGGGGTTAAACACTGCGATATAGACCCAGTATTGAAGGGGTTAAACACTGAGATATAGACCCAGTATTGAAGGGGTTAAACACTGTGTTACAGACCCAGTATTGAAGGGGTTAAACACTGTGATACAGACCCTGTATTGAAGGGGTTAAACACTGCGATATAGACCCAGTATTGAAGGGGTTAAACACAGTGATACAGACCCAGTATTGAAGGGGTTAAACACTGCGATATAGACCCAGTATTGAAGGGGTTAAACACCGTGATACAGACCCTGTATTGAAGGGGTTAAACACTGCAATATAGACCCAGTATTGAAGGGGTTAAACACAGTGATACAGACCCAGTATTGAAGGGGTTAAACACTGTGATACAGACCCAGTATTGAAGGGGTTAAACACTGCGATATAGACCCAGTATTGAAGGAGTTAAACACTGTGATACAGACCTGTATTGAAGGGGTTAAACACTGTGATACAGACCCAGTATTGAAGGGGTTAAACACTGTGATACAGACCCAGTATTGATGGGGTTAAACACGGTGATACAGACCCAGTATTGAAGGAGTTAAACACTGTGATACAGACCCAGTATTGAAGGGGTTAAACACTGTGATACAGACCCAGTATTGAAGGGGTTAAACACTGTGATACAGACCCTGTATTGAAGGGGTTAAACACTGTGATACAGACCCAGTATTGAAGGGGTTAAACAATATGGTACAGACCCTGTATTGAAGGTGTTAAACAGTGTGTTACAGACCCAGTATTGAAGGGGTTAAACACAGTGATACAGACCCTGTATTGAAGGAGTTAAACACTGTGATACAGACCCAGTATTGAAGGGGTTAAACACTGTGTTACAGACCCAGTATTGAAGGGGTTAAACACTGTGATACAGACCCAGTATTGAAGGGGTTAAACACTGTGATACAGACCCAGTATTGATGGGGTTAAACACGGTGATACAGACCCAGTATTGAAGGAGTTAAACACTGTGATACAGACCCAGTATTGAAGGGGTTAAACACTGTGATACAGACCCAGTATTGAAGGGGTTAAACACTGTGATACAGACCCAGTATTGAAGGGGTTAAACACTGTGATACAGACCCTGTATTGAAGGGGTTAAACACTGTGATACAGACCCAGTATTGAAGGGGTTAAACAATATGGTACAGACCCTGTATTGAAGGTGTTAAACAGTGTGTTACAGACCCAGTATTGAAGGGGTTAAACACAGTGATACAGACCCTGTATTGAAGGAGTTAAACACTGTGATACAGACCCAGTATTGAAGGGTTAAACACTGTGTTACAGACCCAGTATTGAAGGGGTTAAACACTGTGATACAGACCCAGTATTGAAGGGGTTAAACACTGTGATACAGACCCAGTATTGATGGGGTTAAACACGGTGATACAGACCCAGTATTGAAGGAGTTAAACACTGTGATACAGACCCAGTATTGAAGGGGTTAAACACTGTGATACAGACCCAGTATTGAAGGGGTTAAACACTGTGATATAGACCCAGTATTGAAGGGGTTAAACACAGTGATACAGACCCTGTATTGAAGGGGTTAAACACTGTGATACAGACCCAGTATTGATGGGGTTAAACACTGTGATACAGACCCTGTATTGAAGGGGTTAAACACTGTGATACAGACCCAGTATTGAAGGGGTTAAACACTGTGATACAGACCCTGTATTGAAGGAGTTAAACACTGTGATACAGACCCAGTATAAGAACATAATAACATGAGAAATAAGAGCAGGAATCGGTCATTTTGTGAAGGAATAAACCATATAACCTATTCAGAAAAATACAATATCTTTTGAAAAAAATCTGGCCTTATTAAAACATGACAAAGTGGGTTTGGAAATTTAGAAACCTAACTATTATGCAGCTATGAAAGAATTCTGGCTATTGAGATAAGACAGGTGTTGACCCTGAATAAATAACCTTTTTGAAACAGAAGGTGCATGGCTCCGACAGGCTGACCTTTGGGAACTAAAACAATGGTTCACCCTGGATAAGGTGTTCTAATTTAAACTTCGTAAAAATGGCACATAAGATAAAGATGACATAAAGTAAGGAACACCTGCCTTTCACACCGTTCTATATGGTGACCCTAGAACACCTGGAGATGAGACAAGATTCTGGCTGATGTAGCAGTAAGAATTGCAGAGGTTGGCAGAAAGATGCATAGGGATAATTAACTTGGGTCAGCCGAAACTTTAAAGGAAATACCACTGAAAAAGGGTATAAATATTGAACTGTCAAATGGGATATCAGACTCGCTTTAATCAAGCAAAGCGATTCTCGGCTACAGAGGCGGCTCTGCAGTCTCCAACTCTTTGTACCTCGGGGATCAAAGGTATTTGATATTGATGGATATCCTGTATAGAAAACTTTAAGAACTGTAATACTGTAGGGATGTTTAGATTTAAAAGTAAGATTCTCTGTTAAAAAGATCGTATGTTTTCTCTTTTTAGAACTGTTAACGTTGCGATTGACTGATTCACCAACTATAAATTACATGTCGGTTCTTTTAATAAATCTTTATATATTTTTTAGAATTGTCCCACAAAAGTCTTCTGTTTCAATAACTCGCAAACTCAATCTCTGTACACCATTTGGTGAAGAGTTACAGAAATCTGAGGGAGTTCTCTGGACCCTAATAATATCCGGGACGTTACAGTCTAGCTAAACTTATTAAAAGTGCTATCTGGAGGATGGTAACATTCTCGGGTTGTTCCTTTCCTTTAGGGAGAGATCACCCGGACCTTTAGACCCAATTAAGCGTCTTTAGGATTTGGCTACCTCAAACTTTAGTTGAAAGTGAACGTCTGAGAAATGCGCCTGATCTGGGGTAGCCCTAAAGGGGCTACAACTAGTAAATATCCCTTCAACTTGGCCCCTCGAGCCTGCTCAACCATTCAATAAGATCATGGCTGATCTAGGGCTCAAAGCCACTTCCCTGCCCGCTCCCCATAACCCTTCACTTCTTTATCTTGCAAAAATCTGCCTATCTCCACCTTAAATGTATTTAATGACCCAGCCTCCACAGCTCTCTGGGGCAGAGAATTCCACAGATTTACGACCCTCTGAGAGAAGAAATTCCTCCTCATCTCAGTTCTAAAAGGGCGACCCTTTATTCTGAGACTGTGACCCCCGAGTTATGGATTTCCCCACGAGGGGAAACATCCTCTCTGCATCTACCTTGTCGAGCCCCCTCGGTATCTTATATGTTTCAATAAGATCACCTCTCATTCTTCTAAATTCCAATGAGTATAGGCCCAACCTGCTCAACCTTTCCTCATAAGTTAAACCCCCTCATCTCTGGAATTAACCTGGTGAATCTCCTCTGAACTGCCTCCAATGCAAGTATATCCTTCCCTAAATAAGGAGACCAAAACTGTGCGCAGTACTCCAGATGTGGTCTCACCAATACCCTGCACAGTTGTAGCAGGGCTTCCCTGCTTTTATACTCCAACCCCCTTGCAATAAAGGCCAACATCCCATTTGCATTTTTGATTACTTGCTGTACCTGCATGCTAACTTTTTGTGTTTCATGCACAAGGACCCCCAGATCCCTCTGAACTGTAGCATTTTGTAATCTCTCTCCATTTAAATAATAATTTGCTTTTTTATTTTTCCTGCCAAAATGGATAACCTCGCTCTTTCCCACATTATACTCCATCTGCCAAATGTTTGCCCACTCACTTAGCCTGTCGATATCCCTTTGCAGATTCTTTGAGTCCTCTGCACAATTTGCTTTCCCACCTATCTTTGTATCATCCGCAAACTTGGCTACATTACACTCGGTCCCTTCATCCAAGTCATTAATGTAGATTGTAAATAGTTGAGGCCCCAGCACCGATCCCTGTGGCACCCCACTAGATACCGTTTGCCAACCGAAAAATGACTAATTTATCCCGGCTCTCTGCTTTCTGTTAGTTAGCCAATCCTCTATCCCTGCTAATATATTACCCCCAACTCCGTGAGCTCTTATTTTATGCAGTAACCTTTTATGTGGCACCTTATCAAATGCCTTCTGAAAATCCAAATACACCACATCCACTGGCTCACCTTTATCTACCCTGCTCGTTACATCCTAAAAGAACTCCAGCAAATTTGTTAAACATGATTTCCCTTTCATAAAACCATGCTGACTCTGCTTGACTGCATTATGATTTTCCAAATGCCCTGCTACTGCTTAATGAAGGACTCCAGCATTTTCCCAACGACAGTAGTTAGGCTAACTGGTCTATAGTTTCCTGCTTTCTGTCTCCCTCCTTTCTTAAATAGGGGTGTTACATTTGCGGTTTTCCAATCCACTGGGACCGCTCCAGAGTCCAGGGAATTTTGGTATAATGCAACCAATGCATCCACTATCTCTGCAGCCACTTCTGTTAAGATGCAGGCCATCTGGTCCAGGGGACTTGTCGTCTTTTAGTCCCATTATTTTACCAAGTACTTTTTCCTTAGTGATAGTGATTGTCTTTAGTTCCCCCCTCCCTGTGGCCCCTTGATTATCCATTATTGAGATGTTGCAAGTGTCTTATACGGTGAAGACAGATACAAAATATTTGTTGAGTCTCTGCCATTTCCCCATTCCCCATTATGAATTCCCTATTCTCATCCTCTAAGGTACCAACGTTTACTTTAGCTACTCTCTTCCTTTTTATATACCTGTAGAAGCTCTTACTCTCTGTTTTAATATTTCTTGGCAGTTTACTCTCATAATTCATCTCTTTTTTTTTTAGTCATCCTTTGCTGGTTTTTAAAAAATTCACAATCCTCTGGTCTCCCACCAATCTTGGCAACATTGTATGCCTTCGTTTTCAATGTGATACCATCCTTTACTTCCTTAATTAGCCATGGATGGTGCTCCCTTCTCTTAAAATCTTTCTTTCTCGCTGGAATATATTTTTGTTGAGAGTTGTGAAATATCTCCTTTAATGTCCATCACAGCATTTCAACTGTCTTACCCATTAATTTATTTTTCCAGTCCACTTCAGCCAGTTCTGCCCTCATGCCATTGTAGTTGTCTTTGTTTAACATCAGGACACTGGTTTGAGATACAACGTTCTCACCCTCCTACTGAATTTGAAATTCAACCATGCTATGATCACTCTTTCCTACAGCATCCTTTACTAGGAGATCATTTATTAATTCTGTCTCATTACACAATACCAGATCCAAGATAGCCTGCTCCCTGGTTGGTTCCATTATATACTATTCTAGGAAACCATCCCGGATACACTCTATGAAATCCTCCTCAAGGCTACCATGGCCAATTTGATTTGTCCAAACAATCTGGAGATTAAAATCACCCATGATTATTACCGAATCTTTTTTACAGGCCTCCATTATTTGTTGATTTATACTCTGTCCAACAGTATTGCTACTGTTCGGGGGCCTGTAGACTACGCCCACCAGAGACTTTTTCCCTTTATTATTTTTTATCTCCACCCAAACCGATTCTACATCTTTATCTTCTGGGCCAATATCACTTCTCACCACTTCTGTCTATCCTTCTGAATTGTCAAATACCCTGGAATATTCAGTTCCCAGCCCTGGTCATCTTGCAACCACGTCTCTGTAATGGCGATCAGATCATACCCATTTGTATCTATTTGTGCCGTCAACTCATCTATCTTGTTACAAATGCTGCGTGCTTTCAGATATAGAGCTTTTAACTTTGTCGTTTTACCATTTCTCCTTGTTTTGGCTCCCTTTTTCTGTTGCACTCTTATTTTTAAACCTTCTGTCCCTTCCTGTCACACTCTGGTTATTATTTCCCCCATCTCTATCCTGCTCTCTTGGTTTCTCATTTCTCATTGACTTTTTTAACTCCTGCTCACCTGGACCCTCCACCCCACTATTTAATTTAAAGCCCTCTCTACAACCCTAGTTATTCGATTCACCAGGACTCTAGCCCCAGCATGGTTCAAGTGAAGCCCGTCCAAACAGAACAGCTCCCTCTTATCCCAGTACTGGTGCCAGTACCCCACAAATCGAAACCCATTTCTCCCACACCAGTCTTTGAGCCACTCGTTCATTTCTCTGATCTTATTTACCCTATGCAAATTTGCTCGTGGCTCAGGTAGTAATCCAGAGATTATTACCTTTGTGGTTCTGCTTTTTAATTTAGCCCCTAGCTGCTCAAACTCTCTCAGCAGAACTTCTTTCTCTCTCCCACCTATGTCATTGGTGCCTACATGGACCATGACAACTGGATCCTCCCCCTCCCACTCCAAGTTCCTCTCCAGCTCAGGGGAGAGGTCCTTAACCCTGGCACCAGGCAGGCAACACAGCCTTCGGGACTCACGCTCTCGGCTACAGAGAACAGTATCTATCCCCCTAACTATACTGTCCCCTATCACTACAACATTTCTTTTTACTCCCCCCACTTGAGTGGCTCCCTGTACCACGGTGCTGTGGTCAGTTTGCTCATCCTCCCTGCAGTCCCTGCCCTCGTCCACACAGGGAGCAAGAATCTCGTACCTGTTGGACAAGGGCAAGGGCTGAGGCTCCTCCATCACTACCTCCTGGATCCCAATACCTGCCTCGCTTGTAGTCACACCCTCCTGTCCCTGACCATGGGCCAAATTGGAAGTCATTACCCTAGTGGGTGTGACTGCCTCCTGGAACTTGGTGTCCAGGTAACGCTCCCCCTCCCTAATGTGTCGCAGTGTCTGAAGCTCGGACTCCAGCTCATCAACTCTGAGCCGAAAGTCCTCGAGCAGCCAACATTTGCTGCCGATGTGGTCGCCCTGGACCTCAATGGTGTCCACCAGCTCCCACATGCAACAACAACAACACATTGCCTAGTCTCCCATCTCAATTAATTAATTAATTAGTTTTAACATTTAGAACACGTATATCTTTTAATCTACACCAAGGCACTTAAATTTAGACGCCCAAGTTTGGAAAAAAGCAAGAAATACTCACCAACCAATCACATACCTGCTTTCTGGTGACATCACACTTCGATGACTGATGACTTCTTTACACTCACCGGTCCGTTGTATCCCTCTCTCGCTCCCAGCTCGGGTCCCGCTCAGGTCCGCAGCCTCGGCTCTTTTTAAATCAGTCGCTCCCGTCCTCGGTGCTCTGTTAAAATTGAAGGGGATAAACATTGTGATACAAACCCAGTATTGAGGGGCTTAAACACTGTGATACAGACCCCGGTTTGGAAAGAGTTAAACACTGTGATACAGACCAAGTACTGACGGTGTTAAACACTCTGATACAGATCCTGTATTGAAAGGGTTAAACACTGTGATACGAACCCAGTATTGAGGGGCTTAAACACTGTGATACAGACCCTGTATTGAAAGGGGTAAACACTGTGATACGGACCCTGTATTGAAGGGGTTAAACACTGTGATACAGACCCTGGTTTGGAAAGAGTTAAACACTGTGATACGGACCCAGTATTGAGGGGCTTAAACACTGTGATACAGACCCCGATTTGGAAAGAGTTAAACACTGTGATATAGACCCAGTATTGAGGGGCTTAAACACTGTGATACAGACCCAGTATTGAGGGGCTTAAACACTGTGATACAGACCCAGTATTGAAGGGCTTAAACACTGTGATACAGACCCCGGTTTGGAAAGAGTTAAACACTGTGATACAGACCAAGTACTGACGGTGTTAAACACTCTGATACAGATCCTGTATTGAAAGGGTTAAACGCTGATACAGATCCAGTCTTGAAGAGGTTAAACACTCTGATACAGACCCTGTATTGAAAGGGGTAAACACTGTGATACAGACCTTGCACTGTAGGGGTTAAAGACTATGATCCCGACCCAGTATTGAAGGGGTTAAACACTGTGATACAGACCCGGTTTGGAAAGAGTTAAACACTGTGATGCAGACCAAGTACTGATGGTGTTAAACTCTCTGATACAGACCCTGTATTGAAAGGGTTAAACGCTGATACAGATCCAGTCTTGAAGGGGTTAAACACTCTGACACAGACCCTGTATTGAAAGGGGTAAACACTGTGATACAGACCTTGCACTGAAGGGGTTAAAGACTATGATCCTGACACAGTATTGAAGGGGTCAAACACTGTGATACTGACACAGTATTGAAGGGGTTAAACACTGTGATACGGACGCTGTATTGAAGGGGTTAAACACACTGATACAGTCCCTGTATTGAAGGGGATAAACACTGTGATGCAGATTCAGTCTTGAAGGGGTTAAACACTCTGATACAGACCCAGTATTGAAAGGGGTAAAGACTGTGATACTGACCATGTATGGAAGGGATTAAACACTGTGATACAGACCCATTATTTAAGGGGTTAAACACTATGATACAGACCAAGCATTGAAGGGATAAACATTGTCAGATTGACCCAGTTTGAAGGGATTAAACACTATGATGCGGACCCTGTATTGAAGGGGCTAAACACTGCGTTACTGACCCAGTATTGAATGGTTAAAACACTGTGATACAGACACAGTATTGAAGGGGTTAAACACTGATACAGAACCAGAATCGAAGACGTTAAACACTGTGATACAGACACAGTAATGAAGGGGTTAAACCCTGTGATACAGACCCAGTATTGAAGCGGTTAAACACTGTGATACAGACCCCGTGTAGAAGGGGTTAAACACTGTGATACAGACCCTGTATTGATGGGGTTAAACACTGTGATACAGACCCAGTATTGAAGGGGTTAAACACTGTGATACAGACCCAGTAACGAAGGGGTTAAACACTGTGATACAGACCCAGTATTGAAGGAGTTAATCATCGCGCTGCAGAACCAGTATTGAGGGGATAAACATTGTCAGACTGACCCAGTATTGAAGGGGTTAAACACTGTGACACAGACCCAAAATGGAAGGAGTTAAACACTGTGATACTGACCCAGTTTTGAAGGGGTTAAACAATCTGATACAGACCATGTAAAGAAGGGGTTAAACACTGCGATACTGACCCAGTATTGAAGGGGTTAAACACTGTAGTACAGACCCAGTATTGATGTGGTTAAATAAACTGATACTGATACTGACCCTGTATTAAAGGTCTTCAACACTGCGCTACAGACCCTGTATTGAAGGGGTTAAAGACAGTGATGCCGACCCAGTATTGAATGGGTTAAAACACTGTGATACAGACATTTTATTGACGGGTTAATCGCTGTGACAAAGACCTTGTATTGAAGGGGTTAAACACTATGATTTTGACCCAGTATTGAAGGGGTTAAACACTGTGATACAGACCCTGTATTGAAGGAGTTAAACACTGAGATACAGAGCATGTATTGATTGCTTAAACACTGATGGAGACCCAGTATTGAAGGGGTTAAACACTCTGATACAGATCCGGTATTGAAGGGTTAAACGTTTTCAGACTGACCCAGTTTGAAGGGGTTAAACACTGTGACAAACACCCTGTATTGAAAGGGTTAAACACTATGATACTGACCCAGTATTGAAGGGGTTAAACACTCTGATACAGATCCTGTATTGAAGGGTTAAACATTTTCAGACTGACCCAGTTTGAAGGGGTTAAACACTGACAATGATCCTGTATTGAAAGGGTTAAACACTGTGATACAGACGCGGCCTTGAAGTGGTAAAACACACTGATACATAACCTGTACTAAATGGGTTAAACACTCTTATACAGCCTCTGTATTGAAGAGATAAACATTGTGATACAGACCATGTATTTAAGGGGTTAAACACTGTGATAAAGGCCCAGTATTGAAGTGGTCAAACCCTCTGATACAGACCATGAATTGAAGGGTTAAACATTTTCAGACTGACCCAGTATTGAAGGGGTTAAACACTGTGATGCAGATCCAGTATTGCAGGGGTTAAACACTGTGATACAGACCCTGTATTGAAAGGGTTAAACACTGTGATACAGAAGCTGTATTGAAGGGGTTAAACACTGTCATACTGACCCAGTATGGAAGAGGTTGAAAAGCATGAGATGACACAGTATTGAATGGGTTAAACACTCTGACACAGACCCTGTATTGAAGGGGTTAAACACTCTGATACAGACCCAGTATTGAAGAGGTTAAACACCGAGATACAGACCCAGTATTGACGGGGTTAAACACTGTGATACGGACCCTGTATTGAAGGGGTTAAACACTAATACTGACCAAGCAATGAAGTGGTTAAATAAACTGATACTGACCCTGTATTGAATGTGTTCAACACTGTGATACAGACATTTTATTGAAGGGGGTAAGCACTGTGATACACACCCTGTATTGAAGGCGATAAACATGGTAATACTGACACAGTATTGATGGGGTAAAACACTGATACAGTCCCTGTATTGAAAGGGTTAAACATTGTGATACAGATCGTGTATTGAAGGGGTTAAACACTGTGATACAAGCCCTGTATTGAAAGTGTTAAACACTGGGATACAGGCCCTGTAATGAAAGGGTTAAACACTGTGATACAGGCACAGTATTGAAAGACTAAATACTCTGATACAGATCCAGTATTGAAGGGTTAAACATTGTCAGACTGGCCAGTTTGAAGGGGTTAAACACCGTGACAATGACCCTGTATTGAAGGGGTTAAAAATGGTGATACAGACCCTGTATTGAAGGGGTTAAACACTGATACACACCCTGTATTAAAAGGGTTAAACACTGTGATATAGACCCTGTATTGAAGGTGTTAAACTCTGTGATACAGACCCAGTATTGAAGGGGTAAAACACACTGATACAGACCCTGTATTGAAGGGGTTAAAAACTGTGATACAGACCAAGTATTTGAGGGTTAAACACTGTGATACAGTCTCAGCATTGAAGGGGTTAATCACTGTGATACTGACCCTGTATTGAAGGGTTAAACACTGTGATACAGACCCAGTATTGAAGGGGTAAAACACACTGATACAGACCCTGTATTGAAGGGGGTTAACCCTGTGATAGACACCCAGTATTGAAGGGGTTAAACACTGTGATACAGAGCCAGTATTGAAGGGGTTAAACACACTGATAAAGACCTTGTATTGAAGGGGTTAAACACTGTGATAGAGACCTTGTAATGAAGGGGCTAAACACTGATACTGACCCAGTATTGAAGGGATTCAATACTGTGATAAAGACACAGTATTGCAGGTGTTAGACACTGATACTGACCCAGTATTGAACGGGTTAAACGCTGTGATAACGACCCTATATTGAAAGGATTAAACACTGTGATACACACCCTGCATTAAAAGAGTTAAACACTGTGATATAGACTCTGTATTGAAGGTGTTAAACTCTGATACAGAACCTCTATTGAAGGGGTTAAACACTGTGATACAGACCAAGTATTTGAGGGTTAAACACTGTGATACAGACTCAGCATTGAAGGGGTTAAACACTGTGATAGAGACCTTGTAGTGAAGGGGTTAAACACTGTGATACTGACCCAGTATTGAAGGGGTTAAACACTGTGATACTTAGCCAGTATTGAAGGGATTAAACACTCTGATAAAGACCTTGTATTGAAGGGGGTTAACACTGTGATAGGCACCCAGTATTGAAGGGGTAAACACTGTGATAGAGACCTTGTAATGAAGGGGATAAACACTGTGATACTGACCCAGCATTGAAGGGATTAAATACTGTGATAAAGACCTTGTATTGAAGGAGTTAAACATTGTGATACTGACCCAGTATTGAAGGGGTTAAACACTGTGATAAAGACCTTGTATTGAAGGAGTTAAACATTGTGATACTGACCCAGTATTGAAGGGGTTAAACACTGTGATAAAGACCTTGTATTGAAGGGGTTAAACACTGTGATACTGACCCAGTATTGAAGGGTTTAAATACTTTGACACAGTCCCAGTACTGATGGGGTTAAACACTGTGATACAGACCCAGAATTGAAAGGGGTAAACACCATGAGAGCGAACCGGTAATGGAAGTGTTAAACACTGTGATACAGACGTGGTATTGAAAGGGTTAAACTCTGCGATACAGACCCTGTATTGAAGATGTTCAACACTGTGATACGGACTCTATCCTGAAGGGGTTAAACACTGTACTACAGACCCAGTATTGAAGGGGTTAAACACTCTGATACTGACCCAGTATTGATGGGGTTAAACACTGTGATACAGACCCAGTTTTGAAGGGGTTAAAGACTGCGATACAGACCATATATTTGAGGGTTATACACTGATACTGGCTCAGTATTGAAGGGGTTAATCACTCTGATACAAACCCTATATTGAAGGATTAAACATTGTCAGGCTGACCCAGTATTGAAGGGGTTAAATACTCTGATACGGACCCGGTATTGAAGGGGGTAAACACTGTGATACAGACCCAGTATTGAATGGGTTAAACAGAATGAGTCTGACCAAGTATTGAATGGGTTAAACTCTGATACATACCCAGCATTGAAGGCGTTAAACATGGTGATGCAGACCCAGTATTGAAGAGGTTAAACACTGGGATACAGACCCAGCATTGAAGGGGTTAAACACTGGGATACAGACCCAGTATTGATGGGGTGAAACAGTGTGATACAGACCCAGTATTGAAGGGGTTAAACACAGTGATACAGACCCAGCATTGAAGGAGTTAAACACTGTGATACAGACACAGTATTGAAGGGGTTAAACAGTGTGATACAGACCCAGTATTGAAGGGATTAAACACAATGATGCAGACCCAGTATTGAAGGGGTTAAACACAATGATGCAGACCCAGTATTGAAGGAGTTAAACACTGTGATACAGACACAGTATTGAAGGAGTTGAACAGTGTGATACAGACCCAGTATTGAAGGGATTAAACACAATGATGCAGACCCAGTATTGAAGGGGTTAAACAGTGTGATACAGACCTAGTATTGAATTGTTAAAAACTGTGATACTTCACCAGAATTGAAGCGTTTAAACACCGTGATACCAACCCAGTATTTAAGGTGTTAAACACTGTCATACAGACTCTGTATTGAAGGTGTTAAACACTAATACTGACCAACATTGGAGGGGTTAAACAAACTGATACTGACCCTGTATTGAAGGGGTTCAACACTGTGATACAGACTCTGTATTGAAGGTTAAAACATTGTCAGACTGAACCAGTTTGAAGAGGTTAAACACTCTGATACGAACCCTGTATTGAAGGGGTTAAGCACCGTGATACAGATCCAGTTTTGAAGGGGTCAAACACTGCGATACAGACCCAGTATTGAAAGGGTTAAACACTGTGATACAGCCCCAGTATTTAAGGGGTTAATCACTGTGATACAGATCAAGTATTGAAGGGTTTAAATGCTGTGATGCAGACACAGTATTGAGGAGGTTAAACACTGTGATACAGAATCTGTATTGAAGGGCCTAAACACTGTGATACTGACCAAGTATTAATGGGGTTACAGGCACTGATACTCCCATCAAACTTGGCAACATTGTATGCCTTCGTTTTCACTCTCATACCATCCTTTACTTCCTTAGTTAGCCACGGATGCAGCTCCCTTCTCTTAAAATCTTTCTTTCGGCACTGGAATATATTTTGTTGAGAGTTATCAAATATCTCCTTAAATGTCCACCACTGCATTTCAACTGTTTTACCCTTTAATTTGTTTTCCAGTCCACAACCATGCTATGATCGCTCTTTCCTAGAGGATCCTTTACTAGGAGATCATTTATTAATTCTGTCTCATTACACAGTACCAGATCCAAGATAGCCTGCTCCCTGGTTGGTTCCCGTACATACTGTTCTAGGAAAACATCCCGGATACACCCTATGAAATCCTCCCCAAGGCTACCTTGGCCAACTTGATTTGTCCAATCAATATGGAGATTAAAATCACCCATGATTATTACCGTACCTTTTTTACAGGCCTCTATTATTTGTTGATTTATACTCTGCCCAACAGTATTGCTACTGTTCGGGGGCCTGTAGACTACGCCCACCAGAGACTTTTTCCCTTTATTATTTTTTATCTCCACCCAAACCGATTCTACATCTTGATCTTCTGGGCCAAAATCACTTCTCACCACTTCTGTCTATCCTTCTGAATTGTCAAATACCCTGGAATATTCAGTTCCCAGCCCTGGTCACCTTGCAACCACGTCTCTGTAATGACGATCAGATCATACCCATTTGTATCTATTTGTGCCGTCAACTCATCTATCTTGTTACGAATGCTGCGTGCATTCAGATATAGAGCTTTTAACTTTGTCTTTTTACCATTTCTCCTTGTTTTGGCCCCATTTTCTGTTGCACTCCTATTTTTAAACATTCTGTCCCTTCCTGTCACACTCTGGTTATTATTTCCCCCATCTCTATCCTGCTCTAAGAGAGAGAGAAGAGAGAGAGATTGCTTTCTCATTTCTCATTGACTATTTAAATTCCTGCTCACCTGGACCCTCCACCCCCCCACTATTTAGTTTAAAGCCCTCTCTACAGCCCTAGTTATTCGATTCGTCAGGACTCTAGCCCCAGCATGGTTCAAGTGAAGCCCGTCCAAACAGAACAGCTCCCTCTTATCCCAGTACTGGTGCCAGTACCCCACAAATCGAAACCCATTTCTCCCACACCAGTCTTTGAGCCACTCGTTCATTTCTCTGATCTTATTTACCCTATGCAAATTCGCTCATGGCTCAGGTAGTAATCCAGAGATTATTACCTTTGTGGTTCTGCTTTTTAATTTCGCCCCTAGCTGCTCATACTCTCTCAGCAGAACCTCTTTCTTTGTCCTACCTATGTCATTGGTGCCTACATGGACCACGACAACTGGATCCTCCCCCTCCCACTCCAAGTTCCTCTCCAGCACAGAGGAGATGTCCTTAACCCTGGCACCGGGCAGGCAACACAGCCTTCGGGACTCACGCTCTCGGCTGCAGAGAACAGTATCTATCCCCCTAACTATACTGTCCCCTATCACAGCAACATTTCTTTTTACTCCCCCCACTTGAATGGCTCCCTGTACCACGGTGCTGTGGTCAGATTGCTCATCCTCTCTGCAGTCCCTGCCCTCGTCCACACAGGGAGCAAGAATCTCGTACCTGTTGGACAAGGCCAAGGGCTGAGGCTCCTCCATCACTACCTCCTGGGTCCCAATACCTGCCTCGCTTGTAGTCACACCCTCCTGTCCCTGACCATGGGCCAAATTGGAAGTAATTACCCTAGTGGGTGTGACTGCATCCTGGAACTTGGTGTCCAGGTAACGCTCCCCCTCCCTAATGAGTCGCAGTGTCTGAAGCTCGGACTCCAGCTCATCAACTCTGAGCCGAAGGTCCTCGAGCAGCCAACATTTGCTGCCGATGTGGTCGCCCTGGACCTCAATGGTGTCCACCAGCTCCCACATGCAACAACAACAACACATTGCCTAGTCTCCCATCTCAATCAATTCATTAATTCGTTTTAACATTTAGAACACGTATATCTTTTAATCTACACCAACGCACTTAAATTTAGAAGCCCAAGTTTGGAAAAAAGCAAGAAATAGAGAAATACTCACCAACCAATCACATAACTGCTTTCTGGTGAGGTCACACTTCGATGACTGATGACTTCTTTACACTCACCAGTCCGTTGTATCCCTCTCTCGCTCCCAGCTCGGGTCCCGCTCAGGTCCGCAGCCTCGGCTCTTTTTAAATCAGCCTCTCCCGCTCTCGGCACTCTGCTGAAATTAGCCACTCCCGCTCTTGGCACTCTGTTTAAATTGAAGAGGTTCAAAACTGTGATACAAACTCAGTATTGAGGGGCTTAAACACTACGATAAAGACACAGTATTAAAGGGGTTAAACACTGTGATACAGACCCTGTTTGGAAAGGGTTAGACACTGTGATACAGACCCAGTATTGAAGGGGTTAAATACTCTGATACAGACCCAGTATTGAAGGGGTTAAAATTGTGATTAAAGACCTTGTATTGAAGGGGTTAAAATTGTGATATTGACCCAGTAGAGAAGGGGTTAAACACTATGTATCCGACCCAGTATTGAAGGGGTTAAACACTGTGATACAGACCCAGTATTGAAGGGGTTAAACACTGTGATACTGACCCAGTACTGAAGGGGTTAAACACTCTGATACAGTCCCTGTATTGAAAGGGGTAAACACTGTGATACAGTCCCATATTGAAGGGGTTAAACACTGTAATACTGACCCAGTATTGAAGGGGTAAACACTGTGATACTGAAACAGTATTGAATGGGTTAAATACTGTGATAAAGGCCCAGTAATTGAAGGGGCTAAACTCTGTGATACAGGCCCAGTATTGAAGGTGTTAAACACTGTGATACAGACCTAGTGTTGAAGGGGTTAAGCACTCTGATACAGAACCTGTAATGAAGGGGGTTAAACATTCTGATACAGGCCCTGTATTGAACTGTTAAACAGTGTGATACAGACCCTGTATTGAAGGGTTAAACACTGTGATACAGACCCAGTACTGAAGGAGTTAAACACTGTGATACCGACCCAGTATTGAAGGGGTTAAACACTGTGATACAGACCCTGTATTGAAGGGGTTAAACACTCTGATACAGACCCTGTATTGGAGGAGTTAATCACTGTGATACAGACCCAGTATTGAAGAGGTTAAACACACTGACACTGACCCAGTATTGAAGGGGTTGAACACAGTAATACTGACCCTGTATTGAAATGGTTAAACACTGTGATAAAGACCTTGTATTGAAGGGTTTAAACACTGTGATAAAGACCTTGTATTGAAGGGGTTAAACACTGAGATATTGATCCGGTATTGAAGGGGTTAAACACTATCTCTCCGACCCAGTATTGAAGGGTTTATACATTATGATTACGACTCAGTATTGAAGGGGATAAACACTGTGATACTGACCCAGTATTTAAAAGTTTAAACACTGTGATAGAGACCCAGCATTGAAGGGGTTAAACACGGTGATACAGGACAAGTATTGAAGGGGTTGAACACTGTGATACAGACCCGGTATTGAACAGGTTAAACACTGTGATGCAGACCCTGTATTGAAGGAGTTAAACATTGTGATACTGACCCAGTATTGAAGGGGTTAAACATTGTGATAGAGACTCTATATTGAATGTGTTGATCACTGTGATACAGACCCTGTATTGAAAGGTTAAACACTGTGATACTGCCACAGAATTGAAGATTAAACACTCTGATAGATACCCAGCATTGAAGGAGTTAAACAGTGTGATGGAGACCTGTATTGAAGGGCTTAAACACTGTGATACTGAACCAGTATTGAAGGTGTTAAACACTCTGAAACAGACCCAGTAATAAAGAGGTTAATCACTGTGTTACAGACCTAGTATCTAAGGGGTTAAACACTGTGATACACTGTGATAGAGACCCAGTATTGAACGGGTTAAACACTGTGATACAGACCTAGTATTGAAGGGGTTAAACACTGTAATAATGCCCCAGTACTAAAAGGGTTAAACACTGTGATACAGACCCTGTATTGAAGGGGTTAAACACTGTGATATAGACCCAGTATTGAAGGCGTTAAACACTGTGATACAGACCCTGTATTGAAGGGGTTAAACACTGTAGAAACATAGAAGATAGGAGCAGGAGTCGGCCATTCGGCCCCTCGAGCCTGCTGCACCATTCAATGAGCTCATGGCTGATCATCCAAATTCAGTACCCTGTCCCTGCCTTCTCTCCATATCCCTTGATCCCTTTAGCCTTAAGAAATATATCCAACTCCTTCTTGAATATATTTAATGAATTGGCCTCCACTGCCTTCTGTGGTAGAGAATTCCACAGGTTCACCACTCTCTGGGTGAAGAAATTCCTCCTCAACTCTGTCCTAAATGGCTTACCCCTTATCCTTAGACTGTGACCCCTGGTTCTGGACTCCCCGACCATCGGGAACATCCTTCCTGCATCTAGTCTGTCTAGTCCTGTTAGAATTTTATACGTTTCAATGAGATCCCCTCTCATTCTTCTAAACTCCAGCGAGTATAAGCCCAATC
Source organism: Somniosus microcephalus (assembly GCF_052327205.1). NCBI lineage: Eukaryota > Metazoa > Chordata > Chondrichthyes > Squaliformes > Somniosidae > Somniosus > Somniosus microcephalus. The sequence continues at coordinate 54,020,431 of NW_028225182.1, read as the reverse complement.
GACCCAATCTCTCCTCACACGTCATTCCTGCCATCCCAGGTATCAGCCTGGTGAATCTTCGCTGCACTCCTTCCAAGGCAAGAACATCCTTCCTCAGATAAGGCGACCTAAACTGCACACAATACTCAAGATGTGGTCTCACCAAGGCCCTGTACAACTGCAGCAAGACATCCTCGGTCCTGTACTCGAACCCTCTCGCTACAAAGGCCAACATACCATTTGCCTTAACTGCCTGTTGCACCTGCATGCTTACCTTCAGCGACTGGTGCACAAGGACATACAGGTCTCGTTGCACTTCCCCTTCTCCCAATCTATTGCCATTCAGATAATAATCTGCCTTCCTGTTTTTGACACCAAAGTGGATAACTTCGCATTTATCCACGTTATATTGCATCTGCCATGCCTCTACCCAATCACCCAACCTGTCCAAATAATACTGGTCGGTGATGCAGACCCTGTATTGAAGGGCTTAAACACTGTGACAAAGACACAGTATTGAAGGGGTTAAAAACTGTGATACAGACTCAGGACTTAAGTGGTTAAACACTGTGATACAGACCAAGTATTGAAGGAGTTAAACACTGTAATAGAGACCCAGTATAGAAGGTGTTAAACACTGTGATAAGACCCAGTATTGAAGGGGTTAAACACTGTGATAAAGACCCAGTATTGAAGGAGTTAAAAACTGTGATACAGACCCAGGAATTAAGTGGTTAAACACTGTATTGGAGACCCAGTATTGAAGGGGTTAAACACTGTGATACAGACCGTGTATTTAAGGGGATGAACACTGTGATACTGACCAAGTGTTGAAGGGGTTAAACACTCCGATACAGATCCTGTATTGAAAGGGCTACACACTGTGATACAGCCCCAGTATTGAAGGGGTCAAACACAGAGATACGTTTCCAGTATTTAAGGGGTTAACAACTGTGATAGTGACTCGGTATTGAAGGGGTTAAACACTATGATACAAAGTATTGAAGGAGTTAAACACTGTGATACAGCCCCTGTATTGAAGGGGTTAAACAATGTGATACAAACCTAGTATTGAAGGGGTTAAACACTGTGATACAGACCCTGTATTGAAGAGGTTAAACATTGTGATACAGACCCTGTATTGAAGGGCTTAAACAATGTGATACAGACCGAGTATTGAAGGGGTTAAACAATGTGATACAGACCCAGTATTGATGGGGTTAAACACTGTGATACAGACCCTGTATTGAAGGGGTTAAACATTCTGATACAGACCCAGTATTGAACGGGTTAAACACTGTGATACAGACCCTGTATTGAAGGGGTTAAACACTGTGATAAAGCCCCTGTATTTAAGGGGTTAAACACAGTGATACAGACCCTGTATGGATGGGGTTGAACACTGTGACACAGACCCGGTATTGAAGGGGTTAAACACTATGATACAGACCCTGTATTGAAGGGGTTAAACACTGTGATGCAGAAAATGTATGGAAGGGGTTAAACATTTTGATACAGACCCTGTATTGAAGGGGTTAAACACTCTGATACAGACCCTGTATTGAAGGGGTTAAACACTGTGCTGCAGACCCGGTACTGAAGGGGTTAAACACTGCGATACAGACCCAGTATTGAAGGTGTTAAACACAGTGATGCAGACCCTGTATTGAAGGGGTTAAACACTGTGATAAAGACCCTGTATTGAAGCGGTTAAACAATGTGATACAGAGCTAGTATTGAAAGGGTTAAACAATGTGATACAGACCCAGTATTGAAGGGGTTAAACAATGTGATACAGACCCTGTATTGAAGGGGTTAAACACAGTGATACAGACACTGTATTGAAGGGGTTAAACACAGTGATACAGACACTGTATTGAAGGGGTTAAACACAGTGATACAGACCCTGTATTGAAGGGGTTAAACACTGTGATACAGACGCTGTATTGAAGGGGTTAAACACTCTAATACAGACCCTGTGTTGAAGGGGTTAAACACTGTGATACCGACCCTGTATTGAAGGGGTTAAATATTCTGATACAGACCCAATATTGAAGGGGTTAAACACTGTGATACAGACTCTGTATTGAAGGGGTTAAACACTGTGATACAGACCCAGTCATGAAGGGGTTAAACACTGTGATACAGACCCTGTGTTGAAGGGGTTAAACAATGTGATACAGACCCAGTATTGAAGGGTTTAAACAATGTGATACAGACCCTGTATTGAAGGGGTTAAACACTGTGATACAGACCCTGTATGGAAGGGGTTGAACACTGTGATACAGACCCTGTATTGAAGGGGTTAAACACTTTGATACAGACCCTGTATTGAAGGGGTTAAACACGGTAGATACAGACCCAGTATTGAAGAGGTTAAACAATGTAATACAGACCCTGTATTGAAGGGGGTAAACACTGTGATACAAACAATGTATTGAAGGGGTTAAACACTCTGATACAGACCCTGTATTGAAGGGGTTAAACACTGTGATGCAGACCCGGTACTGAAGGGGTTAAACACTGTGATACAGACCCAGTATTGAAGGGGTTAAACACAGTGATGCAGACCCTGTATTGAAGGGGTTAAACACTAGATGCAGACCCTGTATTGAAGGGGTTAAACACGGTTGATACTGACCCAGCATTGAAGGGGTTGAACACTGTGATACAGACCCTTTATTGAAGGGGTTAAACACTGTGATAAAGACCCCGTATTTAAGGGGTTACACAATGTGATACAGACCCTGTATTGAAGGGGTTAAACACTGTGATACAGACCCAGTATGGAAAGGGTTAAACAATGTGGTACAGACCCTGTATTGAAGGGGTTAAACAATGTGATACAGACCCTGTATTGAAGGGGTAAAACACTGTGATACAGACCCTGTATTGAAGGGGTTAAACACTGTGATACAGACCCAGTATTGAAAGGGTTAAACAATGTGGTACAGACCCTGTATTGAAGGGGTTTAGCAATGTGATACAGATCCTGTATTGAAGGGGTTAAACACTGTGATACAGACCTAGTATTGAAGGTGTTAAACACTGTGATACAGACCCTGTATTGAAGGGGTTAAATACAGTAATACAGACTCTGTATTGAACGGGTTAAACAATGTGATACAGACCCTGTATTGAAGGGGTTAAACACTGTGATACAGACCCTGTATTGAAGGGGTTAAACACTGTAATACAGACCCTGTATTGAAGGGGTTAAACAATGTGATACAGACCCTGTATTGAAGGGGTTGAACACTGTGATACAGACCTAGTATTGAAAGTGTTAAACACTGTGATACAGACCCTGTATTGAAGTGGTTAAACACAGTAATACAGACCCTGTATTGAAGGGGTTAAACAATGTGATACAGACCCTGTATTGCAGGGGTTAAACACTGTGATACAGCCCCTGTATTGAAGGGGTTAAACACTGTAATACAGACCCTGTATTGAAGGGGTTAAACAATGTGTTACAGACGCAGTATTGAAGGGGTTAAACACTGTAATACAGACTCTGTATTGAAGGGGTTAAACAATGTGATACAGACCCTGTATTGAAGGGGTTAAACAATGTGATACAGACCCTGTATTGAAGGGTTTAAACACTGTGATACAGAGCTAGTATTGAAGTAGTTAAACAATGTGATACAGACACTGTATTGAACGGGTTAAGCAATGTGATACAGACCCTGTATTGAAGGGGTTAAACAATGTGATACAGACCCTGTATTGAAGGGGTTAAACACTGTGATACAGACCTAGTATTGAAGTGGTTAAACAATGTGATACAGACCATGTATTGAAGGGGTTAAACACTGTGATACAGACCCTGTATTGAAGGGGTTAAACACTGTGATACAGAGCTAGTATTGAAGTAGTTAAACAATGTGATACAGACACTGTATTGAACGGGTTAAGCAATGTGATACAGACCCTGTATTGAAGGGGTTAAACAATGTGATACAGACCCTGTATTGAAGGGGTTAAACACTGTGATACAGACCTAGTATTGAAGTGGTTAAACAATGTGATACAGACCATGTATTGAAGGGGTTAAACACTGTGATACAGACCCTGTATTGAAGGGGTTAAACACGGTGATACAGACCTAGTATTGAAGTGGTTAAACAATGTGATACAGACCATGTATTGAAGGGGTTAAACACTGTGATACAGACCCTGTATTGAAGGGGTTAAACACTGTGATACAGACCCAGTATTGAAGGGGTTAAACAATGTGATACAGACCCTGTATTGAAGGGGTTAAGCAATGTGATACAGACGCTGTATTGAAGGGGTTAAACACTGTGATACAGACCTAGTATTGAAGGGGTTAAACACTGTGATACAGACCCAGTATTGAAGGGGTTAAACACTGTGATACAGACCCAGTATTGAAGGGGTTAAACAATGTGATACAGACCCTGTATTGAAGGGGTTAAAAACTGTGATACAGACCTAGTATTGAAGGGGTTAAACACTGTGATACAGAGCCTGTATTGAAGGTGTTAAACAATGTGATACAGACCCTGTATTGAAGGGGTTAAACAATGTGATACAGACCCTGTATTGAAGGGGTTAATCAATGTGATACAGACCCTGTATTGAAGGGGTTAAACACTGTGATACAGACCTAGTATTGAAGGGGTTAAACAATGTGATACAGGCCCTGTATTGAAGGGGTTAAATAATGTGATGCAGTCCCTGTATTGAAGGTGTTAAACACTGTGATACAGGCCCTGTATTGAAGGGGATAAACAATGTGATACAGACTCTGTATTGAAGGGGTTAAACAATGTGATACAGACCCTGTATTGAAGGGGTTAAACACTGTGATACAGACCCTGTATTTAAGAGGTTAAACACTGTGATACAGACCCTGTATTGAAGGTGTTAAACACTGTGATACAGAACCTGTATTGAAGGGGTTAAACTGTGACACAGACCCAGTATTGAAGGGGTTAAACAATGTGATACAGACCCTGTATTGATGGGGTTAAACAATGTGATACAGACCCTGGATTGAAGACGTTAAACAGTGTGATACAGACCCTGTATTTAAGGGGTTAAACACTGTGATACAGACCTGGTATTGAAGGGGTTAAACAATGTGATACAGACCCTGTATTGAAGGGGTTAAACAATGTGATACAGACCTAGTATTGCAGAGGTTAAACACTGTGATACAGACCTAGTATTGAAGGGGTTAAACAATGTGATATAGACCTTGTATTGAAGGGGTAAACACTGTGATACAGACCCTGTATTGAAGGGGTTAAACACTGTGATACAGACCCTGTATTGAAGGGGTTAAACACTGTGATACAGACCCTGTATTGAACGGGTTAAACACTGTGACACAGACCCTGTATTGAAGGGGTTAGACACCGTGATACAGACCCTGTATTGAAGGGGTTAAACAACGTGATACAGACCCTGTATTGAAGTGGTTAAACAATGTGATACAGACCCTGTATTGAAGGGGTTAAACACTGTGATACAGACCCAGTATTGAAGGGGTTAAACAATGTGATACAGACCCTGTATTTAAGGGGTTAAACACTGTGATACAGACCTAGTATTGAAGGGGTTAAACAATGTGATACAGACCCTGTATTGAAGGGGTTAAAATCTGTGATACAGACCCTGTATTGAAGGGGTTAAACACTGTGATACAGACCTAGTATTGAAGTGGTTAAACAATGTGATACAGACCCTGTATTGAAGGGGTTAAACACTGTGATACAGACCCTGTATTGAAGGGGTTAAACACTGTGATACAGACCCAGTATTGAAGGGGTTAAACAATGTGATACAGACCCTGTATTGAAGGGGTTAAGCAATGTGATACAGACGCTGTATTGAAGGGGTTAAACACTGTGATACAGACCTATTATTGAAGGGGTTAAACACTGTGATACAGACCCAGTATTGAAGGGGTTAAACACTGTGATACAGACACTGTATTGAAGGGGTTAAACACTGTGATACAGACACAGTATTGAAGGGGTTAAACAATGTGATACAGACCCTGTATTGAAGGGGTTAAGCAATGTGATACAGACGCTGTATTGAAGGGGTTAAACACTGTGATACAGACCTAGTATTGAAGGGGTTAAACACTGTGATACAGACCCTGTATTGAAGGGGTTAAACACTGTGATGCAGACCTAGTATTGAAGGGGTTAAACAATGTGATACAGTCACTGTATTGAAGGGGTTAAACAATGTGATACAGACCCTGTATTGAAGGGGTTAATCAATGTGATACAGACCCTGTATAGAAGGGGTTAAACACTGTGATACAGACCTAGTATTGAAGGGGTTAAACAATGTGATACAGAGCCTGTATTGAAGGTGTTAAACAATGTGATACAGACCCTGTATTGAAGGGGTTAAACAATGTGATACAGACCCTGTATTGAAGGGGTTAAACACTGTGATACAGACCTAGTATTGAAGGGGTTAAACAATGTGATACAGGCCCTGTATTGAAGGGGTTAAACAATGTGATGCAGTCCCTGTATTGAAGGTGTTAAACACTGTGATACAGGCCCTGTATTGAAGGGGATAAACAATGTGATACAGACTCTGTATTGAAGGGGTTAAACAATGTGATACAGACCCTGTATTGAAGGGGTTAAACACTGTGATACAGACCCCGTATTGAAGAGGTTAAACACTGTGATACAGACCCTGTATTGAAGGTGTTAAACACTGTGATACAGAACCTGTATTGAAGGGGTTAAACTGTGACACAGACCCAATATTGAAGGGGTTAAACAATGTGATACAGACCCTGTATTGAGGGGTTAAACAATGTGATACAGACCCTGTATTGAAAACGTTAAACAGAGTGATACAGACCCTTTATTTAAGGGGTTAAACACTGTGATACAGACCTAGTATTGAAGGGGTTAAACAATGTGATACAGACCCTGTATTGAAGGGGTTAATCAATGTGATACAGGCCCTGTATAGAAGGGGTTAAACACTGTGATACAGACCTAGTATTGAAGGGGTTAAACAATGTGATACAGACCTAGTATTGCAGAGGTTAAACACTGTGATACAGACCTAGTATTGAAGGGGTTAAACAATGTGATATAGACGTTGTATTGAAGGGGTAAACACTGTGATACAGACCCTGTATTGAAGGGGTTAAACACTGTGATACAGACCCTGTATTGAAGGGGTTAAACACTGTGATACAGACCCTGTATTGAAGGAGTTAAACACTGTGACACAGACCCTGTATTGTAGGGGTTAGACACTGTGATACAGACCCTGTATTGAAGGGGTTAAACAACGTGATACAGACCCTGTATTGAAGTGGTTAAGCACTGTGATACAGACCCTGTATTGAAAGGGGTTAAACACTGTGATACAGACCCTGTATTGAAGGTGTTAAACACGATGATACAGACCCTGTATTGAAGGGGTTAAACGCTGTGATACAGACCCAGTATTGAAGGGGTTAAACACGGTGATACAGACCCTGTATTTAAGAGGTTAAACACTGTGATACAGACCTAGTATTGAAGGGGTTAAACAATGTGATACAGACACTGTATTGAAGTGGTTAAACAATGTGATACTGACTCAGTATTGAAGGGGTTAAACAATGTGACACAGACCCTGTATTGAACAGGTTAAACAATGTGATACAGACCTAGCATTCAAGGGGTTAAAAAGTATGATACAGACCCTGTATTGAAGGGGTTAAACAATGTGATACAGGCCCTGTATTGAAGGGGTTAAACAATGTGATACAGACCCTGTATTGAAGGGGTTAAACACTGTGATACAGACCCTGTATTGAAGTGGTTAAACACTGTGATACAGACCCTGCATTGAAGGGTTTAAACACTGTGATACAGACCCTGTATTGAAGGGGTTAAACACTGTGATACAGACCCTGTATTGAAGGGGTTCAACAAAGTGATACAGACCCTGTATTGAAGGGGTTAAACACTGTGATACAGACCCAGTATTGAAGGGGTTAAACACTGTGATACAGACCCTGTATTGAAGGGGTTAAACACTGTGATACAGACCCTGTATTGAAGGGGTTAAACACTGTGATACAGACCCTGTATTGAAGGGGTTAAACAATGTGATACAGACCCTGCATTGAAGGGGTTAAACACTGTAATACAGACCCAGTATTGAAGGGGTTAAGCACTGTGATACAGACCCTGTATTGAAGGGGTAAAGCACTGTGATACCGACCCTGTATTGAAGGGGTTAAACACTGTGATACAGACCCAGTATGGAAAGGGTTAAACAATGTGGTACAGACCCTGTATTGAACGTGTTAAACAATGTGATACAGACCCTGTATTGAAGGGGTAAATCACTGTGATACAGACCCTGTATTGAAGGGGTTAAACACTGTGATACAGACCCAGTATTGAAAGGGTTAAACAACGTGGTGCAGACCCTGTATTGAAGGGGTTAAACAATGTGATACAGATCCTGTATTGAAGGGGTCAAACACTGTGATACAGACCTAGTATTGAAGGTGTTAAACTGTGTGATACAGACCCTGTATTGAAGGGCTGAAACACAGTAATACAGACCCTGTATTGAAGGTGTTAAACACAGTAATACAGACTCTGTATTGAACGGGTTAAACAATGTGATACAGACCCTGTATTGAAGGGGTTAAACACTGTGATACAGACCCTGTATTGAAGGGGTTAAACACTGTAATACAGACCCTGTATTGAAGGGGTTAAACAATGTGATACAGACCCTGTATTGAAGGGGTTGAACACTGTGATACAGACCTAGTATTGAAGGTGTTAAACACTGTGATACAGACCCTGTATTGAAGGGGTTAAACAAAGTGATACAGACCCTGTATTGAAGGGGTTAAACAATGTGATACAGACCCTGTATTGAAGGGGTTAAACACTGTGATACAGACCCTGTATTGAAGGGGTTAAACACTGTAATACAGACCCTGTATTGAAGGGGTTAAACAATGTGTTACAGACCCAGTATTGAAGGGGTTAAACACTGTAATACAGACTCTGTATTGAAGGGGTTAAACAATGTGATACAGATCCTGTATTGAAGGGGTTAAACAATGTGATACAGACCCTGTATTGAAGGGGTTAAACACTGTGATACAGACCTAGTATTGAAGGGGTTAAACAAGGTGATACAGACCCTGTATTGAAGGGGTTAATCAATGTGATACTGACCCTGTATTGAAGGGGTTAATCAATGTGATACAGACCCTGTATTGAAGGGGTTAAACACTGTGATACAGACCTAGTATTGAAGGGGTTAAACAATGTGATACAGACCCTGTATTGAAGGGGTTAATCAATGTGATACAGACCCTGTATTGAAGGGGTTAATGAATGTGATACAGAACCTGTATTGAAGGGGTTAAAAACTGTGATACAGACCCTGTATTGAAGGGGTTAAACACTGTAATACAGACCCTGTATTGAAGGGGTTAAACAATGTGATACAGACACTGTATTAAAGGGGTTAAACACTGTGATACAGACCTAGTATTGAAGGTGTTAAACACTGTGATACAGACCCTGTATTGAAGGGGTTAAACACTGTAATACAGACCCTGTATTGAAGGTATTAAACACAGTAATGCAGCCTCTTTATTGAACGGGTTAAACAATGTGATACAGACCCTGTATTGAAGGGGTTAAAAACTGTGATACAGACCCTGTATGGAAGGGGTTAAACACTGTTATACAGACCCTGTATTGAAGGGGTTAAACAATGTGATACAGACCCTGTATTGAAGGGGTTAAACAATGTGATACAGACCCAGTATTGAAGAGGTTAAACACTGTGATACAGACCCAGTATTGAAGGGGGTTAAACAATGTGATACAGACCCTGTATTGAAGGGGTTAATCAATGTGATACAGACCTAGTATTGAAGGTGTTAAACACTGTGATACAGACCCTGTATTGAAGGGGTTAAACACAGTAATACAGACCCTGTATTGAAGGTGTTAAACACAGTAATACAGACTCTTTATTGAACGGGTTAAACAATGTGATACAGGCCCTGTATTGAAGGGGTTAAAAAACTGTGATACAGACCCTGTATTGAAGGGGTTAAACACTGTAATACAGACCCTGTATTGAAGGGGTTAAACAATGTGATACAGACCTGCATTGAAGGGGTTAAACACTGTGATACAGACCTAGTATTGAAGGTGTTAAACACTGTGACACAGACCCTGTATTGAAGAGGTTAAACACTGTGATACAGACCCTGTATTGAAGGGGTTAAACACTGTAATACAGACCCTGTATTGAAGGGTTTTAAACAATGTGATACAGACCCAGTATTGAAGGGGTTAAACAATGTGATACAGACCCTGTATTGAAGGGTTTAAACACTGTGATACAGAGCTAGTATTGAAGTAGTTAAACAATGTGATACAGACCCTGTATTGAAGGGGTTAAGCAATGTGACACAGACCCTGCATTGAAGGGTTAAACAATGTGAAACAGACACTGTATTGAAGGGGTTAAACACTGTGATACAGACCCTGTATTGAAGGGTTAAACAATGTGATACAGACCCTGTATTGAAGGGGTTAAACACTGTGATACAGACGCTGTATTGAAGGGGTTAAACACTGTGATACAGACACAGTATTGAAGGGGTTAAACACTGTGATACAGACCTAGTATTGAAGGGGTTAAACAATGTGATACAGACCCTGTATTGAAGGGGTTAAACAATGTGATACAGACCCTGTATAGAAGCGGTTAAACACTGTGATACAGACCTAGTATTGAAGGGGTTAAACAATGTGATACAGACCCTGTATTGAAGGGGTTAATCAATGTGATACAGACCCTGTATAGAAGGGGTTAATCAATATGATACAGACCCTCTATTGAAGGCATTAAACAACGTGATACAGACCCTGTATTGAAGGGTTTAAACAATGTGATACTGACCCTGTATTGAAGGGGTTAATCAATGTGATACAGACCCTGTATTGAAGGGGTTAAACACTGTGATACAGACGTAGTATTGAAGGGGTTAAACAATGTGATACAGACCCTGTATTGAAGGGGTTAATCAATGTGATACAGACCCTGTATTGAAGGGTTAATGAATGTGATACAGACCCTGTATTGAAGGGGTTAAACAATGTGATACCGACCCTGTATTGAAGGTGTTAATCAATGTGATACAGACACTGTATTGAAGGGGTTAAACAATGTGATACAGACCCTGTATTGAAGGGGTTAATCAATGTGATACAGACCCTGTATTGAAGGGGTTAAACAATGTGATACAGGACACTGTATTAAGGGGTTAAACACTGTGATACAGACCTAGTATTGAAGGTGTTAAACACTGTGATACAGACCCTGTATTGAAGGGGTTAAACACTGTAATACAGACCCTGTATTGAAGGTATTAAACACAGTAATGCAGCCTCTTTATTGAACGGGTTAAACAATGTGATACAGACCCTGTATTGAAGGGGTTAAAAACTGTGATACAGACCCTGTATGGAAGGGGTTAAACACTGTTATACAGACCCTGTATTGAAGGGGTTAAACAATGTGATACAGACCCTGTATTGAAGTGGTTAAACAATGTGATACAGACCCAGTATTGAAGAGGTTAAACACTGTGATACAGACCCAGTATTGAAGGGGTTAAACAATGTGATACAGACCCAGTATTGAAGGGGTTAATCAATGTGATACAGACCTAGTATTGAAGGTGTTAAACACTGTGATACAGACCCTGTATTGAAGGGGTTAAACACAGTAATACAGACCCTGTATTGAAGGTGTTAAACACAGTAATACAGACTCTTTATTGAACGGGTTAAACAATGTGATACAGGCCCTGTATTGAAGGGGTTAAAAACTGTGATACAGACACTGTATTGAAGGGGTTAAACACTGTAATACAGACCCTGTATTGAAGGGGTTAAACAATGTGATACAGACCCTGCATTGAAGGGGTTAAACACTGTGATACAGACCTAGTATTGAAGGTGTTAAACACTGTGACACAGACCCTGTATTGAAGAGGTTAAACACTGTGATACAGACCCTGTATTGAAGGGGTTAAACAATGTGATACAGACCCTGTATTGAAGGGTTTAAACACTGTGATACAGAGCTAGTATTGAAGTAGTTAAACAATGTGATACAGACCCTGTATTGAAGGGGTTAAGCATGTGACACAGACCCTGCATTGAAGGGGTTAAACAATGTGAAACAGACACTGTATTGAAGGGGTAAAACACTGTGATACAGACCTGTATTGAAGGGGTTAAACAATGTGATACAGACCTGTATTGAAGGGGTTAAACACTGTGATACAGACGCTGTATTGAAGGGGTTAAACACTGTGATACAGACACAGTATTGAAGGGGTTAAACACTGTGATACAGACCTAGTATTGAAGGGGTTAAACAATGTGATACAGACCCTGTATTGAAGGGGTTAAACAATGTGATACAGACCCTGTATAGAAGCGGTTAAACACTGTGATACAGACCTAGTATTGAAGGGGTTAAACAATGTGATACAGACCCTGTATTGAAGGGGTTAATCAATGTGATACAGACCCTGTATAGAAGGGGTTAATCAATGTGATACAGACCCTCTATTGAAGGCATTAAACAACGTGATACAGACCCTGTATTGAAGGGTTTAAACAATGTGATACTGACCCTGTATTGAAGGGGTTAATCAATGTGATACAGACCCTGTATTGAAGGGGTTAAACACTGTGATACAGACGTAGTATTGAAGGGG
>NW_028225182.1:53888946-54007156 GCF_052327205.1 Somniosus microcephalus | reverse complement strand
AGGGGTTAAACAATGTGATACAGACCCTGTATTGAAGGGTTAAACACTGTGATACAGACGCTGTATTGAAGGGGTTAAACACTGTGATACAGACACAGTATTGAAGGGGTTAAACACTGTGATACAGACCTAGTATTGAAGGGGTTAAACAATGTGATACAGACCCTGTATTGAAGGGGTTAAACAATGTGATACAGACCCTGTATAGAAGCGGTTAAACACTGTGATACAGACCTAGTATTGAAGGGGTTAAACAATGTGATACAGACCCTGTATTGAAGGGGTTAATCAATGTGATACAGACCCTGTATAGAAGGGGTTAATCAATGTGATACAGACCCTCTATTGAAGGCATTAAACAACGTGATACAGACCCTGTATTGAAGGGTTTAAACAATGTGATACTGACCCTGTATTGAAGGGGTTAATCAATGTGATACAGACCCTGTATTGAAGGGGTTAAACACTGTGATACAGACGTAGTATTGAAGGGGTTAAACAATGTGATACAGACCCTGTATTGAAGGGGTTAATCAATGTGATACAGACCCTGTATTGAAGGGGTTAATGAATGTGATACAGACCCTGTATTGAAGGGGTTAAACAATGTGATACAGACCCTGTATTGAAGGGGTTAATCAATGTGATACAGACCCTGTATTGAAGGGTTAAACAATGTGATACAGACCCTGTATTGAAGGGGTTAATCAATGTGATACAGACCCTGTATTGAAGGGGTTAAACAATGTGATACAGACCCTGTATTGAAGGGGTTAAACACAGTAATACAGACCCAGTATTGAAGGAGTTAAACACAGTAATACAGACTCTTTATTGAACGGGTTAAACAATGTGATACAGACCCTGTATTGAAGGGGTTAAAAACTGTGATACAGACCCTGTATTGAAGGGGTTAAACATTGTAATACAGACCCTGTATTGAAGGGGTTAAACAATGTGATACAGACACTGTATTAAAGGGGTTAAACACTGTGATACAGACCTAGTATTGAAGGTGTTAAACACTGTGATACAGACCCTGTATTGAAGGTGTTAAACACAGCAATGCAGACTCTTTATTGAACGGGTTAAACAATGTGATACAGACCCTGTATTGAAGGGGTTAAAAACTGTGATACAGACCCTGTATTGAAGGGGTTAAACACTGTTATACAGACCCTGTATTGAAGGGGTTAAACACATTAATACAGACCCTGTGTTGAAGGGGTTAAACAATGTGATACAGACCCTGTATTGAAGGGGTTAAACACTGTGATACAGACCCTGTATTGGAGGGGTTAAACACTGTAATACAGACCCTGTATTGAAGGGTTTTAAACAATGTGATACAGACCAAGTATTGAAGGGTTAAACAATGTGATACAGACCCTGTATTGAAGGGTTTAAACACTGTGATACAGAGCTAGTATTGAAGTAGTTAAACAATGTGATACAGACACTGTATTGAAGGGGTTAAGCAATGTGACACAGACCCTGCATTGAAGGGGTTAAACAATGTGATAAAGACACTGTATTGAAGGGTTAAACACTGTGATACAGACCTAGTATTGAAGGGGTTAAACAATGTGACACAGGCCCTGTATTGAAGGGGTTAAACAATGTGATACAGACCCTGTATAGAAGGGGTTAAACACTGTGATACAGACCTAGTATTGAAGGGGTTAAACAATGTGATACAGACCCTGTATTGAAGGGGTTAATCAATGTGATACAGGCCCTGTATAGAAGGGGTTAAACACTGTGATACAGACCTAGTATTGAAGGGGTTAAACAATGTGATACAGACCCTCTATTGAAGGCATTAAACAATGTGATACAGACCCTGTATTGAAGGGTTTAAACAATGTGATGCTGACCCTGTATTGAAGGGGTTAATCAATGTGATACAGAACCTGTATTGAAGGGGTTAAACACTGTGATACAGACCTAGTATTGAAGGGGTTAAACAATGTGATACAGACCCTGTGTTGAAGGGGTTAATCAATGTGATACAGACCCTGTATTGAAGGGGTTAATGAATGTGATACAGACCCTGTATTGAAGGGGTTAAACAATGTAATACAGACCCTGTATTGAAGGGTTAATCAATGTGATACAGACCCTGTATTGAAGGGATTAAACAATGTGATACAGACCCTGTATTGAAGGGGTTAATCAATGTGATACAGACCCTGTATTGAAGGGGTTAAACAATGTGATACAGACCCTGTATTGAAGGGGTTCAGCACAGTAATACAGACCCTGTATTGAAGGTGTTAAACACAGTAGTACAGACTCTATTGAACGGGTTAAACAATGTGATACAGACCCTGTATTGAAGGGGTTAAAAACTGTGATACAAACCCTGTATTGAAGGGGTAAAACACTGTAATACAGAACCTGTATTGAAGGGGTTAAACAATGTGATACAGACACTGTATTAAACGGGTTAAACACTGTGATACAGACCAAGTATTGAAGGTGTTAAACACTGTGATACAGGCGCTGTATTGAAGGGGTTAAACAATGTGATACAGACCCTGTGTTGAAGGGGTTAAACAAAGTGATACAGACCCAGTATTGAAGGGGTTAAACACTGTGATACAGACCCTGTATTGAAGGGGTTAATGAATGTGATACAAACCCTGTATTGAAGGGGTTAAACACTGTAATACAGACCCTGTATTGAAGGGGTTAAACAATGTGATACAGACCCAGTATTGAAGGGGTTAAACAATGTAATACAGACTCTGTATTGAAGGGGTTAAACAATGTGATACAGACCCTGTATTGAAGGGGTTAAAAACTGTGATACAAACCCTGTATTGAAGGGGTTAAACACTGTAATACAGACCCTGTATTGAAGGGGTTAAACAATGTGATACAGACACTGTATTGAAGGGGGTAAACACTGCAATACAGACCCTGTATTGAAGGGGTTAAACAATGTGATACAGAACCAGTATTGAAGGGGTTAAACAATGTAATACAGACTCTGTATTGAAGGCGTTAAACAATGTGATTCAGACCCAGTATTGAAGGGGTTAAACACTGTGATACAGACACTGTATTGAAGGGGTTAATGAATGTGATACAGACCCTGTATTGAAGGGGTTAAACAATGTGATACAGACCCTGTATTGAAGTGGTTAATCAATGTGATACAGAGCCTGTATTGAAGGGGTTAAACAATGTGATACAGACCCTGTATTGAAGGGGTTAATCAATGTGATACAGACCCTGTCTTGAAGGGGTTAAACAATGTGATACAGACCCTGTATTGAAGGGGTTAAACACTGTGATACAGACCCTGTATTGAAGGGGTTAAACAATGTGATACAGACACAGTATTGAAGAGGTTAAACACTGTGATACAGACCCTGTATTGAAGGGGTTAAACAATGTGAGACAGACACTGTATTAAAGGGGTTAAACACTGTGATACAGACCCTGTATTGAAGGGGTTAGACACTGTGATACAGACCCAGTATTGAAGGGGTAAAACACTGTGATACAGACCCTGTATTTAAGGGGATAAACAATGTGATACAGACCCTGTATTGAAGGGGTTAAACACTGTGATACAGACCCTGTATTGAAGGGGTTAAACACTGTGATACAGACCCTGTGCTGAAGGGGTTAAACAATGTGATACAGGCCCTGTATTGATGGGGTTAAACACTGTGATACAGACCCTGTATTGAAGTGGTTAAACACTGTGATACAGACCCTGTATTGAAGGGGTTAAACAATGTGATACAGACCCTGTATTGAAGGGGTTAAACACTGTGATACAGACCCAGTATTGAAGGGGTTAAACACTGTGATACAGACCCTGTATTGAAGGGGTTAAACACTGTGATACAGACCCAGTATTGAAGTGGTTAAACACTGTGATACAGACCCTGTATTGGAGGGGTTAAACACTGTAATACAGACCCTGTATTGACGGGTTAAACACTGTGATACAGACCCTGTATTGAAGGGGTTAAACACTGTGATACAGACCCTGTATTGAAGGGGTTAAACAATGTGATGCAGAACTAGTATTGAAGGGGTTAAACAATGTGATACAGGCCCTGTATTGAAGGGGTTAAACAATGTGATACAGACCCTGTATTGAAGGTGTTAAACACTGTGATACAGGCCCTGTATTGAAGGGGTTAAACAATGTGATACAGTCCCTGTATTGAAGGGTTAAACACTGTGATACAGACCCTGTATTGAAGGGGTTAAACACTGTGATACAGACTCTGTATTGAAGGGGTTAAACACTGTAATACAGACCCTGTATTGAATGGGTTACACAATGTGATACAGACCCAGTATTGAAGGGGTTAAGCACTGTAATACAGACTCTGTATTGAAGGGGTTAAACAATGTGATACAGACCCAGTATTGAAGGGGTTAAACACTGTGATACAGGCCCTGTATTGAAGGGGTTAATCAATGTGATACAGACTGTGTATTGAAGGGGTTAAACACTGTGATACAGACCCTGTATTGAAGGGGTTAATCACTGTAATACAGACCCTGTATTGAAGGGGTTAAACAATGTGATACAGACCCAGTATTGAAGGGGTTAAACACTGTGATACAGACCCTGTATTGAAGGGGTTAAACACTGTAATACAGACCCTGTATTGAAGGGGTTAAACACTGTGATACAGACCGTGTATTGAAGGGGTTAAACACTGTGATACAGACTCTGTATTGAAGGGGTTAAACAATGTGATACAGACCCTGTATTGAAGGGGTTAAACACTGTGATACAGACCCAGTATTGAAGGGGTTAAACACTGTAGTACAGACCCTGTATTGAAGGGGTTAAACAATGTGATACAGACCCAGTATTGAAGGGGTTAAACACTGTGATACAGACCCAGTATTGAAGGGGTTAAACACTGTGATACAGACCCTGTATTGAAGGGGTTAAGCACTGTGTTACAGACCCTGTATTGAAGGGGTTAAACAATGTGATACAGACCCTGTATTGAAGGGGTTAAACACTGTGATACAGACCCAGTATTGAAGGGGTTAAACACTGTAATACAGACCCAGTATTGAAGGGGTTAAACACTGTAATACAGACCCTGTATCGAAGAGGTTAAACAAAGTGATGCACACCCTGTATTGAAGGGGTTAAGCACTGTGATACAGACCCAGTATTGAAGAGGTTAAACACTGTGATACAGACCCTGTATTGAAGGGGTTAAACACAGTAATACAGACCCTGTATTGAAGGGCTTAAACAATGTGATACAGACCCTGTATTGAAGGGGTTAAACACTGTGATACAGACCCTGTATTGAAGGGGTTAAACACTGTGATACAGACCTAGGATTGAAGGGGTTAAACAATGTGATACAGACCCTGTATTGAAGGGGTTAAACAATGTGCTACAGACCCTGTATTGAAGGGGTTAATCAATGTGATACAGACCCTGTATTGAAGGGGTTAAACACTGTGATACAGACCTAGTATTGAAGGGGTTAAACAACGTGATACAGACCCTGTATTGAAGGTGTTAAACAATGTGATACAGACCCTGTATTGAAGGGGTTAAACAACGTGATACAGACCCTGTATTGAAGGGGTTAATCAATGTGATACAGACCCTGTATTGAAGGGGTTAAACAATGTGATACAGGCCCTGTATTGAAGGGGTTAAACAATGTGATACAGACCCTGTATTGAAGGTGTTAAACACTGTGATACAGGCCCTGCATTGAAGGGGTTAAACAATGTGATACAGTCCCTGTATTGAAGGGGTTAAACACTGTGATACAGACCCTGTATTGAAGGGGTTAAACACTGTGATACAGACCCTGTATTGAAGGGGTTAAACACTGTAATACAGACCCTGTATTGAATGGGTTACACAATGTGATACAGACCCAGTATTGAAGGGGTTAAGCACTGTAATACAGACTCTGTATTGAAGGGGTTAAACAATGTGATACAGACCCAGTATTGAAGGGGTTAAACACTGTGATACAGACCCTGTATTGAAGGGGTTAATCAATGTGATACAGACCGTGTATTGAAGGGGTTAAACACTGTGATACAGACCCTGTATTGAAGGGGTTAAACACTGTAATACAGACCCTGTATTGAAGGGGTTAAACAATGTGATACAGACCCAGTATTGAAGGGGTTAACACTGTGATACAGACCCTGTATTGAAGGGGTTAAACACTGTAATACAGACCCTGTATTGAAGGGGTTAAACACTGTGATACAGACCGTGTATTGAAGGGGTAAAACACTGTGATACAGACCCTGTATTGAAGGGGTTAAACAATGTGATACAGACCCTGTATTGAAGGGGTTAAACACTGTGATACAGACCCAGTATTGAAGGGGTTAAACACTGCGATACCGACCCAGTTTTGAAGGGGTTAAACACTGTAGTACAGACCCTGTATTGAAGGGGTTAAACAATGTGATACAGACCCTGTATTGAAGGGGTTAAACACTGTGATACAGACCCTGTATTGAAGGGGTTAAACACTGTGATACAGACCCTGTATTGAAGGGGTTGAACACTGTAATACAGACCCTGTATTGAAGGGGTTACACAATGTGATACAGACCCAGTATTGAAGGGGTTGTGCACTGTAATACAGACTCTGTATTGAAGGGGTTAAACAATGTGATACAGACCCAGTATTGAACGGGTTAAACACTGTGATACAGACCCTGTATTGAAGGGGTTAAACACTGTAATACAGACCCTGTATTGAAGGGGTTAAACAATGTGATACAGACCCAGTATTGAACGGGTTAAACACTGTGATACAGACCCAGTATTGAAGGGGTTAAACACTGTGATACAGGCCCTGTACTGAAGGGGTTAAACAATGTGATACAGACCCTGTATTGAAGGGGTTGAACACTGTGATACAGACACAGTATTGAAGGGGTTAAACACTGTGATACAGACCCAGTATTGAACGGGTTAAACACTGTAGTACAGACCCTGTATTGAAGGGGTTAAACAATGTGATACAGACCCTGTATTGAAGGGGTTAAACACTGTGATACAGACCTAGTATTGAAGGTGTTAAACACTGTGATACAGACCCTGTATTGAAGGGGTTAAGCAATGTGATACAGACCCTGTATTGAAGGGGTTAATCAATGTGAAACAGACCTAGTATTGAAGGGGTTAAACAATGTGGTACAGGCCCTGTATTGAAGGGGTTAAACAATGTGATACAGACCCTGTATTGAAGGTGTTAAACACTGTGATACAGGCCCTGTATTGAAGGGGTTAAACAATGTGATACAGACCCTGTATTGAAGGGGTTAAACACTATGATACAGACCCTGTATTGAAGGGGTTAAACACTGTGA
The DNA here is from genome assembly GCF_052327205.1 of Somniosus microcephalus. Classification (NCBI taxonomy): domain Eukaryota; kingdom Metazoa; phylum Chordata; class Chondrichthyes; order Squaliformes; family Somniosidae; genus Somniosus; species Somniosus microcephalus. The sequence goes on along the minus strand of NW_028225182.1, from coordinate 53,999,797 downwards.
TACAGACCCTGTATTGAAGGGGTTAAACACTGCAATACAGACCCTGTATTGAAGGGGTTAAACAATGTGATACAGACCCAGTATTGAAGGGGTTAAACAATGTAATACAGACTCTGTATTGAAGGCGTTAAACAATGTGATACAGACCCAGTATTGAAGGGGTTAAACACTGTGATACAGACCCTGTATTGAAGGGGTTAATCAATGTGATACAGATCCTGTATTGAAGGGGTTAATCAATGTGATACAGACCCTGTATTGAAGGGGTTAATCAATGTGATACAGACCCTGTATTGAAGGGGTTAAACAATGTGATACAGACCCTGTATTGAAGGGGTTAATCAATGTGATACAGACCCTGTATTGAAGGGGTTAAACAATGTGATACAGACCCTGTATTGAAGGGGTTAATCAATGTGATACAGACCCTGTCTTGAAGGGGTTTAGCAATGTGATACAGACCCTGTATTGAAGGGGTTAAACACTGTGATACAGACCCTGTGTTGAAGGGGTTAAACAATGTGATACAGGCCCTGTATTGATGGGGTTAAACACTGTGATACAGACCCTGTATTGAAGTGGTTAAACACTGTGATACAGACCCTGTATTGAAGGGGTTAAACAATGGGATACAGACCCTGTATTGAAGGGGTTAAACACTGTGATACAGACCCAGTATTGAAGGGGTTAAACACTGTGATACAGACCCTGTATTGGAGGGGTTAAACACTGTAATACAGATCCTGTATTGAAGGGGTTAAACACTGTGATACAGACCCTGTATTGAAGGGGTTAAACACTGTGATACAGACCCTGTATTGAAGGGGTTAAACAATGTGATACAGACCCTGTATTGAAGGGGATAAACACTGTGGTACAGACCCAGTATTGAAGGGGTTAAACACTGTGATACAGACCCAGTATTGAAGGGGTTAAACACTGTAGTACAGACCCTGTATTGAAGGGGTTAAACAATGTGATACAGACCCTGTATTGAAGGGGTTAAACACTGTGATACAGACCCTGTATTGAAGGGGTTAAACACTGTAGTACAGACCCTGTATTGAAGGGGTTAAACAATGTGATACAGACCCTGTATTGAAGGGGTTAAACACTGTGATACAGACCCTGTATTGAAGGGGTTAAACACTGTGATACAGACCCAGTATTGAAGGGGTTAAACACTGTGATACAGACCCTGCATTGAAGGGGTGAAACACTGTGATACAGACCCTGTATTGAAGGGGTTAAGCACTGTGATACAGACCCTGTATTGAAGGGGTTAAACAATGTGATACAGACCCTGTATTGAAGGGGTTAAACACTGTGATACAGACCCAGTATTGAAGGGGTTAAACACTGTAATACAGACCCAGTATTGAAGGGGTTAAACACTGTCATACAGACCTAGGATTGAAGGGGTTAAACAATGTGATACAGACCCTGTATTGAAGGGGTTAAACACTGTGAAACAGGCCCTGTATTGAAGGGGTTAAACAAGGTGCTACAGTCCCTTTATTGAAGGGGTTAAACACTGTGATACAGACCCTGTATTGAAGGGGTTAAACACTGTGATACAGACCCTGTATTGAAGGGGTTAAACACTGTAATACAGACCCTGTATTGAAGGGGTTACACAATGTGATACAGACCCAGTATTGAAGGGGTTAAGCACTGTAATACAGACTCTGTATTGAAGGGGTTAAACAATGTGATACAGACCCTGTATTGAAGGGGTTAAACACTGTGATACAGACCCTGTATTGAAGGGGTTAATCAATGTGATACAGACCGTGTATTGAAGGGGTTAAACACTGTAATACAGACCCTGTATTGAAGGAGTTAAACAATGTGATACAGACCCAGTATTGAAGGGGTTAAACACTGTGATACAGACCCTGTATTGAAGGGGTTAAACATTGTAATACAGACCCTGTATTGAAGGGGTTAAACACTGTGATACAGACCCTGTATTGAAGGGGTTAAACAATGTGATACAGACCCTGTATTGAAGGGGTTAAACACTGCGATACAGACCCAGTTTTGAAGGGGTTAAACACTGTAGTACAGACCCTGTATTGAAGGGGTTAAACAATGTGATACAGACCCTGTATTGAAGGGGTTAAACACTGTGATACAGACCTAGTATTGAAGGTGTTAAACACTGCGATACAGACCCTGTATTGAAGGGGTTAAACACAGTAATACAGGCCCTGTATTGAAGGGGTTAAACAATGTGATACAGACACTGTATTGAAGGGGTTAAACACAGTGATACAGACCTAGTATTGAAGGGGTTAAACACTGTGATGCAGAACTAGTATTGAAGGGGTTAAACAACGTGATACAGGCCCTGTATTGAAGGGGTTAAACAATGTGATACAGACCCTGTATTGAAGGTGTTAAACACTGTGATACAGACCCAGTATTGAAGGGGTTAAACACTGCGATACCGACCCAGTTTTGAAGGGGTTAAACACTGTAGTACAGACCCTGTATTGAAGGGGTTAAACAATGTGATACAGACCCTGTATTGAAGGGGTTAAACACTGTGATACAGACCCTGTATTGAAGGGGTTAAACACTGTGATACAGACCCTGTATTGAAGGGGTTGAACACTGTAATACAGACCCTGTATTGAAGGGGTTACACAATGTGATACAGACCCAGTATTGAAGGGGTTGTGCACTGTAATACAGACTCTGTATTGAAGGGGTTAAACAATGTGATACAGACCCAGTATTGAACGGGTTAAACACTGTGATACAGACCCTGTATTGAAGGGGTTAAACACTGTAATACAGACCCTGTATTGAAGGGGTTAAACAATGTGATACAGACCCAGTATTGAACGGGTTAAACACTGTGATACAGACCCAGTATTGAAGGGGTTAAACACTGTGATACAGGCCCTGTACTGAAGGGGTTAAACAATGTGATACAGACCCTGTATTGAAGGGGTTGAACACTGTGATACAGACACAGTATTGAAGGGGTTAAACACTGTGATACAGACCCAGTATTGAACGGGTTAAACACTGTAGTACAGACCCTGTATTGAAGGGGTTAAACAATGTGATACAGACCCTGTATTGAAGGGGTTAAACACTGTGATACAGACCTAGTATTGAAGGTGTTAAACACTGTGATACAGACCCTGTATTGAAGGGGTTAAGCAATGTGATACAGACCCTGTATTGAAGGGGTTAATCAATGTGAAACAGACCTAGTATTGAAGGGGTTAAACAATGTGGTACAGGCCCTGTATTGAAGGGGTTAAACAATGTGATACAGACCCTGTATTGAAGGTGTTAAACACTGTGATACAGGCCCTGTATTGAAGGGGTTAAACAATGTGATACAGACCCTGTATTGAAGGGGTTAAACACTATGATACAGACCCTGTATTGAAGGGGTTAAACACTGTGATACAGACCCTGTATTGAAGGGGTTAAACACTGCAATACAGACCCTGTATTGAAGGGGTTAAACAATGTGATACAGACCCAGTATTGAAGGGGTTAAACAATGTAATACAGACTCTGTATTGAAGGCGTTAAACAATGTGATACAGACCCAGTATTGAAGGGGTTAAACACTGTGATACAGACCCTGTATTGAAGGGGTTAATCAATGTGATACAGATCCTGTATTGAAGGGGTTAATCAATGTGATACAGACCCTGTATTGAAGGGGTTAATCAATGTGATACAGACCCTGTATTGAAGGGGTTAAACAATGTGATACAGACCCTGTATTGAAGGGGTTAATCAATGTGATACAGACCCTGTATTGAAGGGGTTAAACAATGTGATACAGACCCTGTATTGAAGGGGTTAATCAATGTGATACAGACCCTGTCTTGAAGGGGTTTAGCAATGTGATACAGACCCTGTATTGAAGGGGTTAAACACTGTGATACAGACCCTGTGTTGAAGGGGTTAAACAATGTGATACAGGCCCTGTATTGATGGGGTTAAACACTGTGATACAGACCCTGTATTGAAGTGGTTAAACACTGTGATACAGACCCTGTATTGAAGGGGTTAAACAATGTGATACAGACCCTGTATTGAAGGGGTTAAACACTGTGATACAGACCCAGTATTGAAGGGGTTAAACACTGTGATACAGACCCTGTATTGGAGGGGTTAAACACTGTAATACAGATCCTGTATTGAAGGGGTTAAACACTGTGATACAGACCCTGTATTGAAGGGGTTAAACACTGTGATACAGACCCTGTATTGAAGGGGTTAAACAATGTGATACAGACCCTGTATTGAAGGGGATAAACACTGTGGTACAGACCCAGTATTGAAGGGGTTAAACACTGTGATACAGACCCAGTATTGAAGGGGTTAAACACTGTAGTACAGACCCTGTATTGAAGGGGTTAAACAATGTGATACAGACCCTGTATTGAAGGGGTTAAACACTGTGATACAGACCCTGTATTGAAGGGGTTAAACACTGTAGTACAGACCCTGTATTGAAGGGGTTAAACAATGTGATACAGACCCTGTATTGAAGGGGTTAAACACTGTGATACAGACCCTGTATTGAAGGGGTTAAACACTGTGATACAGACCCAGTATTGAAGGGGTTAAACACTGTGATACAGACCCTGCATTGAAGGGGTGAAACACTGTGATACAGACCCTGTATTGAAGGGGTTAAGCACTGTGATACAGACCCTGTATTGAAGGGGTTAAACAATGTGATACAGACCCTGTATTGAAGGGGTTAAACACTGTGATACAGACCCAGTATTGAAGGGGTTAAACACTGTAATACAGACCCAGTATTGAAGGGGTTAAACACTGTCATACAGACCTAGGATTGAAGGGGTTAAACAATGTGATACAGACCCTGTATTGAAGGGGTTAAACACTGTGAAACAGGCCCTGTATTGAAGGGGTTAAACAAGGTGCTACAGTCCCTTTATTGAAGGGGTTAAACACTGTGATACAGACCCTGTATTGAAGGGGTTAAACACTGTGATACAGACCCTGTATTGAAGGGGTTAAACACTGTAATACAGACCCTGTATTGAAGGGGTTACACAATGTGATACAGACCCAGTATTGAAGGGGTTAAGCACTGTAATACAGACTCTGTATTGAAGGGGTTAAACAATGTGATACAGACCCTGTATTGAAGGGGTTAATCAATGTGATACAGACCGTGTATTGAAGGGGTTAAACACTGTAATACAGACCCTGTATTGAAGGAGTTAAACAATGTGATACAGACCCAGTATTGAAGGGGTTAAACACTGTGATACAGACCCTGTATTGAAGGGGTTAAACACTGTAATACAGACCCTGTATTGAAGGGGTTAAACACTGTGATACAGACCCTGTATTGAAGGGGTTAAACAATGTGATACAGACCCTGTATTGAAGGGGTTAAATACTGTGATACAGACCCAGTATTGAAGGGGTTAAACACTGCGATACAGACCCAGTTTTGAAGGGGTTAAACACTGTAGTACAGACCCTGTATTGAAGGGGTTAAACAATGTGATACAGACCCTGTATTGAAGGGGTTAAACACTGTGATACAGACCTAGTATTGAAGGTGTTAAACACTGCGATACAGACCCTGTATTGAAGGGGTTAAACACAGTAATACAGGCCCTGTATTGAAGGGGTTAAACAATGTGATACAGACCCTGTATTGAAGGGGTTAAACACTGTGATACAGACCTAGTATTGAAGGGGTTAAACACTGTGATGCAGAACTAGTATTGAAGGGGTTAAACAACGTGATACAGGCCCTGTATTGAAGGGGTTAAACAATGTGATACAGACCCTGTATTGAAGGTGTTAAACACTGTGATACAGGCCCTGTATTGAAGGGGTTAAACAATGTGATACAGACCCTGTATTGAAGGGGTTAAACACTGTGATACAGACCCTGTATTGAAGGGGTTAAACACTGTGATACAGACCCTGTATTGAAGGGGTTGAACACTGTAATACAGACCCTGTATTGAAGGGGTTACACAATGTGATACAGACCCAGTATTGAAGGAGTTAAGCACTGTAATACAGATTCTGTATTGAAGGGGTTAAACAATGTGATACAGACCCAGTATTGAAGGGGTTAAACACTGTGATACAGACCCTGAATTGAATCGGTTAATCAATGTGATACAGTCCGTGTATTGAAGGGGTTAAACACTGTGATACAGACCCTGTATTGAAGGGGTTAAACACTGTAATACAGAACCTATATTGAAGGGGTTAAACAATGTGATACAGACCCTGTATTGAAGGGGTTAAACACTGTGAAACAGGCCCTGTATTGAAGGGGTTAAACAAGGTGCTACAGTCCCTTTATTGAAGGGGTTAAACACTGTTATACAGACCCTGTATTGAAGGGGTTAAACACTGTGATACAGACCCTGTATTGAAGGGGTTAAACACTGTAATACAGACCCTGTATTGAAGGGGTTACACAATGTGATACAGACCCAGTATTGAAGGGGTTAAGCACTGTAATACAGACTCTGTATTGAAGGGGTTAAACAATGTGATACAGACCCTGTATTGAAGGGGTTAAACACTGTGATACAGACCCTGTATTGAAAGGGTTAATCAATGTGATACAGACCGTGTATTGAAGGGGTTAAACACTGTAATACAGACCCTGTATTGAAGGAGTTAAACAATGTGATACAGACCCAGTATTGAAGGGGTTAAACACTGTGATACAGGCCCTGTATTGAAGGGGTTAAACACTGTAATACAGACCCTGTATTGAAGGGGTTAAACACTGTGATACAGACCCTGTATTGAAGGGGTTAAACAATGTGATACAGACCCTGTATTGAAGGGGTTAAATACTGTGATACAGACCCAGTATTGAAGGGGTTAAACACTGCGATACAGACCCAGTTTTGAAGGGGTTAAACACTGTAGTACAGACCCTGTATTGAAGGGGTTAAACAATGTGATACAGACCCTGTATTGAAGGGGTTAAACACTGTGATACAGACCTAGTATTGAAGGTGTTAAACACTGCGATACAGACCCTGTATTGAAGGGGTTAAACACAGTAATACAGGCCCTGTATTGAAGGGGTTAAACAATGTGATACAGACCCTGTATTGAAGGGGTTAAACACTGTGATACAGACCTAGTATTGAAGGGGTTAAACACTGTGATGCAGAACTAGTATTGAAGGGGTTAAACAACGTGATACAGGCCCTGTATTGAAGGGGTTAAACAATGTGATACAGACCCTGTATTGAAGGTGTTAAACACTGTGATACAGGCCCTGTATTGAAGGGGTTAAACAATGTGATACAGACCCTGTATTGAAGGGGTTAAACACTGTGATACAGACCCTGTATTGAAGGGGTTAAACACTGTGATACAGACCCTGTATTGAAGGGGTTGAACACTGTAATACAGACCCTGTATTGAAGGGGTTACACAATGTGATACAGACCCAGTATTGAAGGAGTTAAGCACTGTAATACAGATTCTGTATTGAAGGGGTTAAACAATGTGATACAGACCCAGTATTGAAGGGGTTAAACACTGTGATACAGACCCTGAATTGAATCGGTTAATCAATGTGATACAGTCCGTGTATTGAAGGGGTTAAACACTGTGATACAGACCCTGTATTGAAGGGGTTAAACACTGTAATACAGAACCTATATTGAAGGGGTTAAACAATGTGATACAGACCCAGTATTGAACGGGTTAAACACTGTGATACAGACCCAGTATTGAAGGGGTTAAACACTGTGATACAGACCCTGTATTGAAGGGGTTAAACAATGTGATACAGACCCTGTATTGAAGGGGTTAAACACTGTGATACAGACCCAGTATTGAAGGGGTTAAACACTGTGATATAGACCCTGTATTGAAGGGGTTAAACAATGTGATACAGACCCTGTATTGAAGGGGTTAAACAGTGTGATACAGACCCTGTATTGAAGGGGTTAAACACTGCGATACGGACCCTGTATTGAAGGGGTTAAACACTGTGATACATACCCTGTATTGAAGGGGTTAAACAATGTGATACAGACCCTGTATTGAAGGGGTTAAACACTGTGATACAGACCCAGTATTGAAGGGGTTAAACACTGTGATACAGACCCTGTATTGAAGGGGTTAAACACTGTAATACAGACCCTGTATTGAAGGGTTAAACACTGTGATACAGACCCTGTATTGAAGGGGTAAAACAATGTGATACAGACCCTGTATTGAAGGGGTTAAATACTGTGATACAGACCCAGTATTGAAGGGGTTAAACACTGCGATACAGACCCAGTTTTGAAGGGGTTAAACACTGTAGTACAGACCCTGTATTGAAGGGGTTAAACAATGTGATACAGACCCTGTATTGAAGGGGTTAAACACTGTGATACAGACCTAGTATTGAAGGTGTTAAACACTGCGATACAGACCCTGTATTGAAGGGGTTAAACACAGTAATACAGACCCTGTATTGAAGGGGTTAAACAATGTGATACAGACCCTGTATTGAAGGGGTTAAACACTGTGATACAGACCTAGTATTGAAGGGGTTAAACACTGTGATGCAGAACTAGTATTGAAGGGGTTAAACAACGTGATACAGGCCCTGTATTGAAGGGGTTAAAAAATGTGATACAGACCCTGTATTGAAGGTGTTAAACACTGTGATACAGGCCCTGTATTGAAGGGGTTAAACAATGTGATACAGACCCTGTATTGAAGGGGTTAAACACTGTGATACAGACCCTGTATTGAAGGGGTTAAACACTGTGATACAGACCCTGTATTGAAGGGTTTGAACACTGTAATACAGACCCTGTATTGAAGGGGTTACACAATGTGATACAGACCCAGTATTGAAGGAGTTACGCACTGTAATACAGACACTGTATTGAAGTGGTTAAACAATGTGATACAGACCCAGTGTTGAAGGGGTTAAACACTGTGATACAGACCCTGAATTGAATCGGTTAATCAATGTGATACAGACCGTGTATTGAAGGGGTTAAACACTGTGATACAGACCCTGTATTGAAGGGGTTAAACACTGTAATACAGAACCTATATTGAAGGGGTTAAACAATGTGATACAGACCCAGTATTGAACGGGTTAAACACTGTGATACAGACCCAGTATTGAAGGGGTTAAACACTGTGATACAGACCCTGTATTGAAGGGGTTAACACAGTAATACAGACCCTGTATTGAAGGGGTTAAACAATGTGATACAGACCCTGTATTGAAGGGGTTAAAAACTGTGATACAGACCCTGTACTGAAGGGGTTAAACACTGTAATACAGACCCTGTATTGAAGGGGTTAAACAATGTGATACAGACCCAGTATTGAAGGGGTTAAACACTGTAATACAGACTCTGTATTGAAGGCGTTAAACAATGTGATACGGACCCTGTATTGAAGGGGTTAAACAATGTGATACAGACCCTGTATTGAAGGGGTTAAAGAATGTGATACAGACCCTGTATTGAAGATGTTAAGCAATGTGATACAGACCCTGTATTGAAGGGGTTAAACAGTGTGATACAGACCCTGTATTGAAGGGGTTAAACACTGCGATACGGACCCTGTATTGAAGGGGTTAAACACTGTGATACATACCCTGTATTGAAGGGGTTAAACAATGTGATACAGACCCTGTATTGAAGGGGTTAAACACTGCGATACAGACCTAGTATTGAAGGGGTTAAACACTGAGATACAGACCCAGTATTGAAGGGGTTAAACACTGTGATACAGACCCTGTATTGAAGGGGTTAAACACTGTGATACAGACCTAGTATTGAAGGGGTTAAACAATGTGATACAGACACTGTATTGAAGGGGTTAAACAATGTGATACAGACCCTGTATTGAAGGGGTTAATCAATGTGATACAGACCCTGAATTGAAGGGGTTAAAAACTGTGATACAGACCTAGTATTGAAGGGGTTAAACAACGTGATACAGACCCTGTATTGAAGGTGTTAAACAATGTGATACAGACCCTGTATTGAAGGGGTTAATCAATGTGATACAGACCCTGTATAGAAGGGGTTAAACACTGTGATACAGACCCTGTATTGAAGGTGTTAAACAATGTGATACAAACCTTCTATTGAAGGGGTTAATCAATGTGATACAGACCCTGTATAGAAGGGGTTAAACACTGTGATACAGACCTAGTATTGAAGAGGTTAAACAATGTGATACACGCCCTGTATTGAAGGGGTTAAACAATGTGATACAGACCCTGTATTGAAGGTGTTAAACACTGTGATACAGGCCCTGAATTGAAGGTGTTAAACAATGTGATACACACCCTGTATTGAAGGGGTTAAACACAGCGATACAGACCCTGTATTGAAGGGGTTAAACACTGTGATACAGACCCTGTATTGAAGGGGTTAAACAGTGTAATACAGACCCTGTATTGAAGGGGTAAAACAATGTGATACAGACCCAGTATTGAAGGGGTTAAACACTGTAACACAGACTCTGTATTGAAGGGGTTAAACAATGTGATACAGACCCTGTATTGAAGGGGTTAAACACTGTGATACAGACCCTGTATTGAAGGGGTTAATCAATGTGATACAGACCCTGTATTGAAGGGGTTAATCAATGTGATACAGCCTCTGTATTGAAGGGGTTAATGAATGCTATACAGACCCTGTATTGAAGGGGTTAAACAATGTGATACAGACCCTGTATTGAAGGGGTTAATCAATGTGATACAGGCCCTGTATTGAAGGGGTTAAACAATGTGATACAGGCCCTGTATTGAAGGGGTTAATCAATGTGATACAGACCCTGTATTGAAGGGGTTAAAAAATGTGATTCAGACCCTGTATTGAAGGGGTTAAACACTGTGATACAGACCTAGTATTGAAGGGGTTAAACACTGTGATACAGACCCAGTATTGAAGGGGTGAAACACTGTGATACAGACCCGGTATTGAAGGGGTTAAACACTGTGATACAGACCTAGTATTGAAGGGGTTAAACAATGTGATACAGACCCTGTATTGAAGGGGTTAAACACTGTGATACAGACCCTGTATTGAAGGGGTTGAACACTGTAATACAGACCCTGTATTGAAGGGGTTACACAACGTGATGCAGACCCAGTATTGAAGGGGTTAAGCACTGTAATACAGACTCTGTATTGAAGGGGTTAAACAATGTGATACAGACCCAGTATTGAAGGGGTTAAACACTGTGATACAGACCCTGTATTGAATGGGTTAATCAATGTGATACAGACCGTGTATTGAAGGGGTTAAACACTGTGATACAGACCCTGTATTGAAGGGGTTAAACACTGTAATACAGACCCTGTATTGAAGGGGTTAAACAATGTGATACAGACCCAGTATTGAACGGGTTAAACACTGTGATACAGACCCAGTATTGAAGGGGTTAAACACTGTGATACAGACCCTGTATTGAAGGTGTTAAACAATGTGATACAGACCCTGTATCGAAGGGGTTAAACACTGTGATACAGACCCAGTATTGAAGGGGTTAAACACTGTGATACAGACCCAGTATTGAACGGGTTAAGCACTGTAGTACAGACCCTGTATTGAAGGGGTTAAACAATGTGATACAGACCCTGTATTGAAGGGGTTAAACACTGTGATACAGACCTAGTATTGAAGATGTTAAACACTGTGATACAGACCCTGTATTGAAGGGGTTAAACACAGTAATACAGACCCTGTATTGAAGGGGTTGAACAATGTGATACAGACCCTGTATTGAAGGGGTTAAAAACTGTGATACAGACCCTGTATTGAAGGGGTTAAACACTGTAATACAGACCCTGTATTGAAGGGGTTAAACAATGTGATACAGACCCAGTATTGAAGGGGTTAAACACTGTAATACAGACTCTGTATTGAAGACGTTAAACAATGTGATACAGACCCTGTATTGAAGGGATTAAACAATGTGATACAGACCCTGTATTGAAGGGGTTAAAGAATGTGATACAGACCCTGTATTGAAGGGGTTAAACAATGTGATACAGACCCTGTATTGAAGGGGTTAAACAGTGTGATACAGACTCTGTATTGAAGGGGTTAAACACTGCGATACGGACCCTGTATTGAAGGGGTTAAACACTGTGATACATACCCTGTATTGAAGGGGTTAAACAATGAGATACAGACCCTGTATTGAAGGGGTTAAACACTGTGATACAGACCTAGTATTGAAGGGGTTAAACACTGTGATACAGACCCAGTATTGAAGGGGTGAAACACTGTGATACAGACCCGGTATTGAAGGGGTTAAACACTGTGATACAGACCTAGTATTGAAGGGGTTAAACAATGTGATACAGACACTGTATTGAAGGGGTTAAACAATGTGATACAGACCCTGTATTGAAGGGGTTAATCAATGTGATACAGACCCTGTATTGAAGGGGTTAGAAACTGTGATACAGACCTAGTATTGAAGCGGTTAAACAACGTGATACAGACCCTGTATTGAAGGTGTTAAACAATGTGATACAGACCCTGTATTGAAGGTGTTAAACACTGTGATACAGGCCCTGAATTGAAGGGGTTAAACAATGTGATACACACCCTGTATTGAAGGGGTTAAACACTGCGATACAGACCCTGTATTGAAGGGGTTAAACAATGTGATACAGACCCTGTATTGAAGGGGTTAAACACTGTAACACAGACTCTGTATTGAAGGGGTTAAACAATGTGATACAGACCCAGTATTGAAGGGGTTAAACAATGTGATACAGACCCAGTATTGAAGGGGTTAAACACTGTAACACAGACTCTGTATTGAAGGGGTTAAACAATGTGATACAGACCCTGTATTGAAGGGGTTAAACACTGTGATACAGACCCTGTATTGAAGGGGTTAATCAATGTGATACAGACCCTGTATTGAAGGGGTTAATCAATGTGATACAGCCTCTGTATTGAAGGGGTTAAACAATGTGATACAGACCCTGTATTGAAGGGGTTAATCAATGTGATACAGGCCCTGTATTGAAGGGGTTAAACTATGTGATACAGGCCCTGTATTGAAGGGGTTAATCAATGTGATACAGACCCTGTATTGAAGGGGTTAAACAATGTGATACAGAGCCTGTATTGAAGGGGTTAAACACTGTGATACAGACCCTGTATTGAAGGGGTTAAACAATGTGATACAGACCCAGTATTGAAGAGGTTAAACACTGTGATACAGACCCTGTATTGAAGGGGTTAAACAATGTGATACAGGCCTGTATTAAAGGGGTTAAACACTGTGATACAGACCGTGTATTGAAGGGGTTAAACACTGTGATACAGACCCTGTATTGAAGGGGTTAAACAATGTGATACAGACCCTGTATTGAAGGGGTTAAACACTGTGATACAGACCCAGTATTGAAGGGGTTAAACACTGCGATACAGACCCAGTATTGAAGGGGTTAAACACTGTAGTACAGACCCTGTATTGAAGGGGTTAAACAATGTGATACAGACCCTGTATTGAAGGGGTTAAACACTGTGATACAGACCTAGTATTGAAGGTGTTAAACACTGTGATATTGATGCGCTATCAATTACTCATAAAAGACTGAGAGTTAGAAGAGTAACCAAAGGCTTTTATTAACAACAGAATGGAGGTCTGCCTCGCGTGGTCGACCGGTCCATGATACTAAGGGCTGGGGAGCAGTCACCTTTATACTAGGACCTGTGGGAGGAGTCAGCCGAGGCATGTCCAGGCATGTACACAGTGGAATACAAACAGGACAAACAGGAATACAAACAGTGGTTTACCACATTCACCCCTTGTTTAAAATTGAGTCCGGCGGGGTGAAGTGTATTAAAAGTTAGTGCATTGGAGTCTCTCCGGAGGTCTTGTCTGCCGCTGTGATCTGCGTGGCGACGGCAGGGGTAGTGAAGTTTCCGGCGTCGAGTCCAGCGTAGGCTGTGGCACAGGCGTGTCGTCCTCGTAGATGTCGAGCGGGTCGCGGGGCCCAGGCCTGCCGTCTGCTGGGGCTGGATATCGGATCGTGGGGGGGGGTAGTAGTGGGTAGTGGGTTACTGCGGCCCCCGAGGGTGCAAGGTCTCTTATGGAGACTGTGTCCTCCCGCCCGTCCGGGTATGCGATGTAAGCATACTGGGGGTTGGCGTGGAGGAGGTCGACCCTCTCGACCAGGGGGTCCGTTTTATGGGTCCTCACGTGTCTTCTCAGTAGGACCGGCCCTGGGGACGTCAGCCATGGCGGTAGCGATGTCCCCGATGTGGACTTCCTTGGGAAGACAAACATTTTCTCATGAGGGGTGGCGTTAGTGGCAGTGCAGAGCAGTGACCGAATAGAGTGGAGCGCATCGGGGAGCACATCCTGCCAGCGGGAGGTTGGAAGGCCCCTAGACTTTAAGGCTAGCAGGACGGCCTTCCAAACTGTCGCATTTTCTCTTTCCACCTGTCCGTTCCCCCGGGGGTTGTAACTGGTTGTCCTGCTTGTGGCAATACCCCTAGTTAGCAGGTACTGACGGAGTTCGTCGCTCATAAACGATGAGCCCCGGTCGCTATGGATATAGCTGGGGAAGCCGAACAGGGTGAAGAGGTTGTTCAGACATTTAATGACCGTGGCACTGGTCATGTCCGGGCAGGGGAAGGCGAACGGGAAACGGGAGTACTCATCAATAATATTGAGGAAGTACACATTGCGGTCGGAGGAGGGGAGAGGCCCTTTAAAATCGACGCTCAGGCGCTCGAAGGGGCGAGTGGCTTTTATCAGGTGGGCCCTGTCTGGTCTATAAAAGTGCGGTTTGCACTCAGCGCAGACTTGGCAGTTCCTGGTCATGGTCCTGACCTCCTCAATAGAGTAAGGCAGGTTGCGGGCCTTGATGAAGTGGAAGAACCTGGTGACCCCCGGGTGGCAGAGGTCATTGTGGAGGGCCCGCAGTCTATCGATCTGCGCGCTGGCGCAGGTGCCACGCGATAGCGCATCCGGGGGTTCATTTAGCTTCCCGGGCCGGTACAAGATCTCGTAGTTGTAGGTGGAAAGTTCGATTCTCCACCTCAAGATCTTGTCATTTTTGATTTTGCCCCTCTGCTTGTTGTTAAACATAAAAGCAACTGAACGCTGGTCAGTGAGCAGGGTAAATCGTTTTCCGGCCAGGTAGTGCCTCCAATGACGCACAGCCTCCACAATCGCCTGGGCCTCCTTCTCAACAGCGGAGTGTCTGGTCTCCGGGCCTTGGAGGGTTCGTGAAAAGAAGGCCACGGGTCTCCCCGCCTGATTGAGGGTAGCGGCCAGGGCAAAGTCAGACGCGTCGCTTTCCACCTGGAAGGGGATGGATTCGTCCACTGCGTGCATGGTGGCTTTGGCAATGTCCTCCTTGATACGGTGGAAGGCTAAGCGGGCCTCTGCCGTCAAGGGAAAAGAGGTGGACTTGATCAGCGGACGGGCCTTGTCCGCATAGTAGGGGACCCACTGGGCGTAATAGGAGAAAAACCCTAGGCACCTCTTCAGGGCCTTGAGGCAGTGGGGCAGTGGAAGTTCCATAAGGGGACGCATCTGGTCGGGGTCGGGGCCGATGACTCCGTGTTCCACAACACAGCCAAGGATGGCGAGGCGGTTTGTGCGGAATATGCACTTCTCCTTGTTATATGTCAGGTTTAGGAGTTGGGCGGTGCGGAGGAATTTTTCGAGGTTTGCGTCATGGTCCTGCAAGTCACGGCCGCAGATGGTCACATTGTCCAGATATGGGAAAGTGGCCTGCAACGCATTTTGATCTACCATCCGGTCCATCTCCCTTTGGAAGACGGAGACCCCGTTGGTGACGCCAAAGGGAACCCTAAGGAAGTGATAGAGGCGGCCGTTTGCCTCAAAGGCAGTGTACTGGCGGTCCTCAGGGCGGATGGGGAGCTGGTGGTACGCTGATTTCAGGTCAATGGTCGAGAAGACGCGGTACTGCGCGATCTGGTTGACCATATCAGCTATACGGGGGAGTGGGTAGGCGTCCAGCAGGGTGTAGCGATTTATTGTCTGGCTGTAGTCGATGACCAGGCGCTGCTTCTCGCCGGTCTTAACGACCACAACCTGGGCTCGCCAGGGGCTGGTGCTGCCCTCAATAATCCCTTCTTTCAGGAGCCACTCCACTTCGGTTTTAATGAAATCCCTGTCCCCGGCACTGTATCGCCTGCTCTTTGTGGCGATGGGCTTACAGTCGGGGGTGAGGTTAGCAAACAGTTGGGGGGGGGTGACTCTGAGTGTGGAGAGGTTGCACCTGGTGCGCGGCGGGCAGTTTGGAAGCTGCTGGCTGCGGACTGTGAGTGGGGGTAGGGGTCCACCGTACGCCATCGTAACACTTTTAAGGTGGCACTGAAAATCTAACCCCAGCAGGACGGCAGCGCAGAGGTCAGGCAGGACCAGAAGTTTAAAATGATCGTACACGGTCCCGTCTACTACGAGTGTCACCACGCAGTAGCCGCCGATGTCCGCCGACTGGGACTCGGAGGCCATAGAAATCCGCTGTTGCGCAGGCAGGACTGGGAGAGAGCAACGCCGCACCGTGTCGGGGTGGATGAAGCTCTCCGTGCTCCCAGAGTCAAAAAGGCAGATTGTATCGTGACCATTTACCTTAATGTCCATTGTGGAACTGGCCAGTTGGTGCGGTCTCGCTTGGTCCAGTGTAACGGATGCCAGCGTAGGGGTCGGTGTGTCGCTGCGGGTATCAGACGAGGCGGTGTCGGGGGCCTGCTGCGTCCCGGCTGTCGTCCAAGATGGCGGCGTCCATGATCCCCATGTGGCTGGAGGCGTCCAAAATGGCTGCTGTACCGGTGATTCGCACATGGCCGGGGAGGTCCAAGATGGCGGCCCGCATGGCCCACACGCGGCGCTGCTGGGGTTCGGGGTGGCTTTGGCCCTGCAGATGCTAGCGTAGTGTCCCTTCTTCCCGCAGCCCGAGCAGATCGCGTTTTTCGCCGGGCAGCGCGCTCTGGGGTGTTTTGCCTGGCCACAGAAGTAGCATTTCTGGCCTTGGGGCACTGCTGTCTGGCCTTGGGACACTGCTGCGGTAGTTGGGCCGTTGTTGGGGTGTGGCTGGGGTGGCACGGCGCTATGAGGCGGTCCTACCGTGTCCCAGGCTGTCATTCCCCGCGGCGTCCACGGTGCAGAGGAGTAGGCATCCATGCCCTGGTAGGCTGCATCCAACGATAGTGCGAGTTCAGAGGCCTTGTTGAGGTCGAGGTTACTCTGCTCCAACAGTCGCTGTCGGGTGTAATTGGATCTGTGGCCCGCTACAAAAGCGTCCCGGATAAGTTCCTCTGTGTACACGGCGGCCTTTACATCCTTACAACCACAGGCCCGGCCAAGCACAGACAGTGCCTGAAGGTATTCCACGGTCGATTCCCCAGGTTGTTGTTTACGACTCCCCAGGAGGTGCCTGGCGTACACTTCGTTCACTGGGCGCGTGTACTGGTCCTTGAGGAGCTTGATAGCGTCCGCGTACGAGGTCGCGTCTTGGATGACCGAGTACACTCGGTGGTTCACTTTGGAGGTCAGGACATCCAGTTTGTCCTCGTCCGATTTGATTGCTTCGGAGGCGGTCAGGAATTTTTCGAAACACTTAAGCCAGTGAGTAAACTTGGTGGATGAGTCCGCCTCCCGATGATCTAAGTCCAGGCATGCTGGTGTGAGGATCTTCTCCATTATAAAAATGTTGTTAATAAAATTGATGCGCTATCAATTACTCATAAAAGACTGAGAGTTAGAAGAGTAACCAAAGGCTTTTATTAACAACAGAATGGAGGTCTGCCTCGCGTGGTCGACCGGTCCATGATACTAAGGGCTGGGGAGCAGTCACCTTTATACTAGGACCTGTGGGAGGAGTCAGCCGAGGCATGTCCAGGCATCTACACAGTGGAATACAAACAGGACAAACAGGAATACAAACAGTGGTTTACCACAGATACAGACCCTGTATTGAAGGGGTTAAACACAGTAATACAGACCCTGCATTGAAGGGGTTAAACAATGTGATACAGACCCTGTATTGAAGGGGTTAAACACTGTGATACAGACCTAGTATTGAAGGGGTTAACCACTGTGATGCAGAACTAGTATTGAAGGGGTTAAACAATGTGATACAGGCCCTGTATTGAAGGGGTTAAACAATGTGATACAGACCCTGTATTGAAGGTGTTAAACACTATGATACAGGCCCTGTATTGAAGGGGTTAAACAATGTGATACAGACCCAGTATTGAAGGGGTTAAACAATGTGATACAGACCCAGTATTGAAGGGGTTAAACACTGTAGTACAGACCCTGTATTGAAGGGGTTAAACAATGTGATACAGACCCTGTATTGAAGGGGTTAAACACTGTGATACAGACCTAGTATTGAAGGTGTTAAACACTGTGATACAGACCCTGTATTGAAGGGGTTAAACACAGTAATACAGACCCTGTATTGAAGGGGTTAAACAATGTGATACAGACCCTGTATTGAAGGGGTTAAACACTGTGATACAGACCCTGTATTGAAGGGGTTAAACACTGTAATACAGACCCTGTATTGAAGGGGTTAAACAATGTGATACAGACCCAGTATTGAAGGGGTTAAACACTGTAATACAGACTCTGTATTGAAGGCGTTAAACAATGTGATACAGACCCTGTATTGAAGGGGTTAAACAATGTGATACAGACCCTGTATTGAAGGGGTTAAACATTGTGATACAGACCTAGTATTGAAGTAGTTACACAATGTGATACAGACCCTGTATTGAAGGGGTTAAAGAATGTGATACAGACCCTGTATTGAAGGTGATAAACAATGTGATACAGACCCTGTATTGAAGGGGTTAAACACTGTGATACAGACCTAGTATTGAAGTGGTTAAACAGTGTGATACAGACCCTGTATTGAAGGGGTTAAACACTGCGATACGGACCCTGTATTGAAGGGGTTAAACACTGTGATACATTCCCTGTATTGAAGGGGTTAAACAATGTGATACAGACCCTGTATTGAAGGGGTTAAACACTGTGATACAGACCTAGTATTGAAGGGGTTAAACACTGTGATACAGACCCAGTATTGAAGGGGTTAAACACTGTGATACAGACCCTGTATTGAAGGGGTTAAACAATGTGATACAGACCTAGTATTGAAGGGGTTAAACAATGTGATACAGACACTGTATTGAAGGGGTTAAACAATGTGATACAGACCCTGTATTGAAGGGGTTAATCAATGTGATACAGACCCTGTATTGAAGGGGTTAAAAACAGTGATACAGACCTAGTATTGAAGGGGTTAAACAACGTGATACAGACCCTGTATTGAAGGTGTTAAACAATGTGATACAGACCCTGTATTGAAGGGGTTAAACAATGTGATACAGACCCTGTATTGAAGGGGTTAATCAATGTGATACAGACCCTGTATTGAAGGGGTTAAACACTGTGATACAGACCTAGTATTGAAGGGGTTAAACAATGTGATACACGCCCTGTATTGAAGGGGTTAAACAATGTGATACAGACCCTGTATTGAAGGTGTTAAACACTGTGATACAGGCCCTGAATTGAAGGGGTTAAACAATGTGATACACACCCTGTATTGAAGGGGTTAAACACTGCGATACAGACCCTGTATTGAAGGGGTTAAACACTGTGATACAGACCCTGTATTGAAGGGGTTAAACACTGTAATACAGACCCTGTATTGAAGGGGTTAAACAATGTGATACAGACCCAGTATTGAAGGGGTTAAACACTGTAACACAGACTCTGTATTGAAGGGGTTAAACAATGTGATACAGACCCTGTATTGAAGGGGTTAAACACTGTGATACAGACCCTGTATTGAAGGGGTTAATCAATGTGATACAGACCCTGTATTGAAGGGGTTAATCAATGTGATACAGCCTCTGTATTGAAGGGGTTAATGAATGTGATACAGACCCTGTATTGAAGGGGTTAAACAATGTGATACAGACCCTGTATTGAAGGGGTTAATCAATGTGATACAGGCCCTGTATTGAAGGGGTTAAACAATGTGATACAGGCCCTGTATTGAAGGGGTTAATCAATGTGATACAGACCCTGTATTGAAGGGGTTAAACAATGTGATACAGGCACTGTATTAAAGGGGTTAAACACTGTGATGCAGACCCTGTATTGAGGGGGTTAGACACTGTGATACAGACCCAGTATTGAAGGGGTTAAACACTGTGATACAGACCCTGTATTGAAGGGGTTAAACAATGTGATACAGACCCTGTATTGAAGGGGTTGCACACTGTGATTCAGACCCAGTATTGAAGGGGTTAAACACTGTGATACAGACCCTGTATTGAAGGGGTTAAACACTGTGATACAGATCCAGTATTGAAGGGGTTAAACACGGTGATACAGACCCTGTATTGAAGGGGTTAAACACTGTGATACAGACCTTGTATTGAAGGGGTTAAACAATGTGATACAGACCCTGTATTGAAGGGTTTAATCACTGTGATACAGCCCCAGTATTGAAGGGTTTAAACACTGTGATACAGACCCAGTATTGAAGGGGTTAAACACTGTGATACAGACCCAGTATTGAAGGGTTTAAACACTGTGATACAGACCCTGTATTGAAGGGGTTAAACAATGTGATACAGACCCTGTATTGAAGGGGTTAATCAAGTGATACAGACCCTGTATTGAAGGGTTTAAACACTGTGATACTGACCCTGTATTGAAGGGGTTAATCAATGTGATACAGACCCCGTATTGAAGGGGTTAATCAATGTGATACAGACCCTGTATTGAAGGGGTTAATCAATGTGATACAGACCTAGTATTGAAGGAGTTAATCAATGTGATACAGACCCTGTATTGAAGGGGTTAATCAATGTGATACACACCCTGTATTGAAGGGGTTAATCAATGTGATACAGACCCTGTATTGAAGGGATTAAACAATGTGATACAGACCCTGTATTGAAGGGGTTGATCAATGTGATACAGACCCTGTACTGAAGGGGTTAAACACTGTGATACAGACCTAGTATTGAAGGGGTTAAACAATGTGATACAGACCCTGTATTGAAGGGGTTAAAAATGTGATACAGACCCTGTATTGAAGGTGTTAAACACTGTGATACAGGCCCTGTATTGAAGGGGTTAAACAATGTGATACAGACCCTGTATTGAAGGGGTTAAACAATGTGATACAGACCCTGTATTGAAGGGTTTAAACACTGTGATACTGACCCTGTATTGAAGGGGTTAAACAATGTGATACAGACCCTGTATTGAAGGGGTTAAACAATGTGATACAGACCCTGTATTGAAGGGGTTAAACAATGTGATACAGACCCTGTATTGAAGGGGTTAAACACTGTGATACAGACCCTGTATTGAAGGGGTTAATCAATGTGATACAGACCCTGTATTGAAAGGGTTAATCAATGTGATACAGACCCTGTATTGAAGGGGTTAATCAATGTACTACAGGCCCTGTATTGAAGGGGTTAAACACTGTGATACAGACCCTGTATTGAAGGGGTTAAACAATGTGATACAGACCCAGTATTGAAGGGGTTAAACACTGTGATACAGACCCTGTATTGAAGGGGTTAATCAATGTGATACAGACCCTGTATTGAAAGGGTTAATCAATGTGATACAGACCCTGTATTGAAGGGGTTAATCAATGTGATACAGACCCTGTATTGAAGGGGTTAATCAATGTGATACAGACCCTGTATTGAAGGGGTTAAACACGGTGATACAGACCCAGTATTGAAGGGGTTAATCAATGTGATACAGACCCAGTATTGAAGGGGTTAATCAATGTGATACGGACCCTGTATTGAAGGGGTTAATCAATGTAATACAGACCCAGTATTGAAGAGTTTAATCAATGTGATACAGACCCTGTATTGAAGGGGTTAAACAATGTGATACAGACCCTGTATTGAAGGGGTTAAACAATGTGATACAGACACTGTATTGAAGTGGTTAAACACTACCATTCAGACTCAGTATTGAAGCGGTTAAACACTGTGATACAGACCCTGTATTGAAGGGGTTAAACACGGTGATACAGTCCCAGTATTGAAGGGGTTAATCAATGTGATACAGACCCAGTATTGAAGGGGTTAATCAATGTGATACAGACCCTGTATTGAAGGGGTTAATCAATGTAATACAGACACAGTATTGAAGGGGTTAATCAATGTGATACAGACTGATGTAATAAAACTCACTACACACTTGGTTTGATTATGAAGCAAGGCTTTAATCAACTTGTTTCAGAACATGGAGGTCCAGTTGCACTTCACTAGTTACTGTCTTACAAAATGTCCCTGGCAAGCTGGGCCCACGCCCGAGTATTTATACTCCTTGGACAGCGCCACCAGCTGGCCGTCCAGTTTTATTTCATGAGTAGTTTCTTTAGATGATGATGAGATTTATAACACCGACCCTGTATTGAAGGGGTTAAACACAGTGATACAGACCCTGTATTGAAGGGGTTAAACACTGTGATACAGACCTAGTATTGAAGGGGTTAAACACTCTGATACAGACCCTGTATTGAAGGGGTTAAACACTCTAATACAGACCCTGTGTTGAAGGGGTTAAACACTGTTGATACAGACCCAGTATTGAAGGGGTTAAACAATGTGATACAGACACTGTATTGAAGTGGTTAAACAATGTGATACAGACACTGTATTGAAGTGGTTAAACAATGTGATACAGACACTGTATTGAAGTGGTTAAACACTACCATTCAGACTCAGTATTGAAGCGGTTAAACACTGTGATACAGACCCAGTATTGAAGGGGTTAAACACGGTGATACTGACCCAGTATTGAAGGGTTTAAACACTGTGATACAGGCCCTGTATTGAAGGGTTTAAACACTGTGATACAGACCCTGTATTGAAAGGGTTAAACACACTAATACAGACCCTGTGTTGAAGGGGTTAAACACTACCATTCAGACTCAGTATTGAAGGGTTTAAACACGGTGATACAGACCCAGTATTGAAGGGTTTAAGCACTGTTGATACAGACCCAGTATTGAAGGGGTTAAACAATATGATACAGACACTGTATTGAAGTGGTTAAACACTACCATTCAGACTCAGTATTGAAGGGTTTAAACACGGTGATACAGGCCCAGTATTGACGGGTTAAACACTGTGATACAGGCCCTGTATTGAAGGGTTTAAACACGGTGATACAGAAACAGTTTTGAAGAGGTTAAACACGGTGATACTGACCCAGTATTGATTGGGTTAAAGGCACTGATACTCCCACTAATCTTCACAACATTGTATGCCTTCATTTTCAATTTCATACCATCCTTTAATTCCTTAGTTAGCCACGGATGGTGCTCCCTGCTCTTAAAATCTTTCTCACTGTAATATATTTTTACTGAGAGTTATGAAATATCTCCGTAAATGTCTGCCACTGCATTTCAACTGTCTTATCCTTTAACTTATTTTTCCAGTCCACTTCTGCCCTCATGCCATTGTAATTGCCTTTGTTTAAGATCAGGACACTGGTTTGGGAGACAACTTTCTCACCCCCCAACTGAATTTGAAATTCAATTATGCTATGATCACTCTTTCCTAGAGGATCCTTTACTATGAGATCATTTATTAATTCTGTCTCATTACACAGTACCAGATCCAAGATAGCCTGTTCCCTGGTTGGTTCCAGTACATCCAGGAAACCATCCCGGATGCACTCTATAAACTCCTCTTCAAGGCTACCTTGGCCAATTTGATTTGTCCAATCAATATGGAGATTAAAATCACCCATGATTTTTACAGGCCACCATTATCTGTCCAGCAGTTTTGCTACGGTTCGGGGGCCTGTAGACTACGCCCAACAGGGTTTCCCCCTTATTATTTTTAATCTCCACCCAAACCGATTCTACATCTTGATCTTCTGAGCCAATGGCCCAGAAATTCGTGTCCCCACGGGTGAGTACGCGCTGGGTACTCACACGTAGGCCCAACGAAAGTGTCGGTTTCGTGCATGCACTGCGCATGCGCGGGAAACCGGAACTTCCGTTCCCTTGAAAGAAGGGGTTGAGAGGTCGAACGTGTGCGCCGAAGAGGCAGCGCGTGCGCATCGAACTTACGTTTTTTTTGCAGGTTTCTCCGGGAGGGTAAGTCTCCAGCAGTTACACTTTTAAAAAGCAGTCACAAGGCCTGCTTTTAACAAGGTAAATGGTGAATTAATTAAAATTAAAACATTTTTTCCACAGGTTTATTATTTTTAAATACTTTAAAGAAAGGTAAGTTTATTTTTAGCCCTGTTCGAAAATGTAATTAATTTTTAAAAAAATTTAAATTATTGTTTAAAATAGTTATTTCATGTAGTTTATAGTTACTTTAAAAATGTGATTTTAAAAAAAAATTATTTGAAGTTTTAGTGATGTTTTGGGGCTTATAGTATTTATAGGTTTGACAGCTCTTCCTGTCAAACTTATAAATGAAGCATTCCCTGCTCCCATTGGCTCTCCATGGCCCAAGTGATCCCAGGGGACGCTTCGAACTAACTGCGCCCCTGGGATACGCGAGCACTGCGCGCCGGCAGTTGGAGGAGGCCCAGGATCGGAATCCCACGCGGGCCCACAGCTCAACGGCCGGCGCGCTAGGTACGTGCACCCGCGGGAAGTCCCCGACCCGAATTGCTGGGCCGATATCACTTCTCACCACTGCACTGATCCCATCCTTTAGCAACAAAGCCACCCCACCTCCCTTTCCTTTCTGTCTATCCTTCCGAATTGTCAAATACCCTGGAATATTCAGTTCCCAGCCCTGGTCACCTTGCAACCACGTCTCTGTAATGGCGATCAGATCATACCCATTTGTATCTATTTGTGCCTTCAACTCATCTATCTTGTCACGAATGCTGCGTGCATTCAGATATAGAGCTTTTAACCTTGTCTTTTTACCGTTCCTCCTTGTTTTGGCCCCATTTTCTGTTGCACTCCTATTTTTAAACATTCTGTCCCTTCCTGTCACACTCTGGTTATTATTTCCCCCATCTCTATCCTGCTCTAAGAGAGAGAGAGAGGAGAGAGAGATTGCTTTATCATTTCTCAATGACTTTTTAAATTCCTGCTCACCTGGACACCACCCCCGCTCCCCCCCCCCCCCACTATTTAGTTCAAAGCCCTCTCTACAGCCCTAGTTATTCGATTCGTCAGGACTCTAGCCCCAGCATGGTTCAAGTGAAGCCCGTCCAAACAGAACAGCTCCCTCTTATCCCAGTACTGGTGCCAGTACCCCACAAATTGAAACCCATTTCTCCCACACCAGTCTTTGGGCCACTCGTTCATTTCCCTGATCTTATTTACCCTATGCAAATTCTCTCATGGCTCAGGTAGTAATCCAGAGATTATTACCTTTGTGGTTCTGCTTTTTAATTTCGCCCCTAGCTGCTCATACTCTCTCAGCAGAACCTCTTTCTTTGTCCTACCTATGTCATTGGTGCCTACATGGACCATGACAACTGGATCCTCCCCCTCCCACTCCAAGTTCCTCTCCAGCCCAGGGGAGAGGTCCTTAACCCTGGCACCAGGCAGGCAACACAGCCTTCAGGACTCACGCTCTCGGCTGCAGAGAACAGTATCTATCCCCCTAACTATACTGTCCCCTATCACTACATCATTTCTTTTTACTCGCCCCACTTGAATGGCCCCCTGTACCACGGTGCTGTGGTCAGATTGCTCATCCTCCCTGCAGTCCCTGCCCTCGTCCACACAGGGAGCAAGAATCTCGTACCTGTTGGACAAGGGCAAGGGCTGAGGCTCCTCCATCACTACCTCCTGGATCCCAATACCTGCCTCGCTTGTATTCACACCCTCCTGTCCCTGACCATGGGCCAAATTGGAAGTAATAACTCTAGTGGGTGTGACTGCCTCCTGGAACTTGGTGTCCAGGTAACGCGCCCCCTCCCTAATGTGTCGCAGTGTCTGAAGCTCGGACTCCAGCTCATCAACTCTGAGCCGAAGGTCCTCGAGCAGCCAACATTTGCTGCCGATGTGGTCGCCCTGGACCTCAATAGTGTCCACCAGCTCCCACATGCAACAACAACAACACATTGCCTAGTCTCCTATCTCAATTAATTAATTAATAATTTTAGCATTTGGAACACGTATATCTTTTAATCTTCACCAAGGCGCTTAAACTTAGGCGCCCAAGTTTGGAAAAAAGCGAGAAATAGAGAAATACTCACCAACCAATCACATACCTGCTTTCTGGTGACATCACACTTCGATGACTGATGACTTCTTTACACTCACCAGTCCGTTGTATCCCTCTCTCGCTCCCAGCTCGGGTCCCGCTCAGGTCCGCAGCCTCAGCTCTTTTTAATTCAGCCGCTCCCGCTCTCACTGTTCTATTAAAATTGAAGGGGATAAACATTGTGATACAAACCCTGTATTGAGAGGGTGAAACAGTATGATACAGGCACAGTATTGAAGGGGTTAAACATTGTGATACAGAACCAGGTATTGGACTGGTTAAACACTGTGATACATACCCAGTATTTAAGGGGTTAAACACTGTAATACAGAGTAAGTATTGAAGGAGTTAAACATTGTGATACAGACCCTGTATTGAAGGGTTAAACATTGTCAGACTTACCCAGTTTGAAGGGGTTAAACACTCTAATACAGACCCTGTATTGAAGGGTTTAAACACTGTGATACCGACCCAGTACTGAAGGGGTTAAACACTCTGATACAGACCCTATATTGCACGGGTTAAACACTGTGATAAATACCTTGTATTAAAGAGGTTAAACACAATGATTACGACCCAGTATTGAAGGGGTTACACACTGTGATACTGACCCAGTATTGAAGGGGTTAAACACTGTAATACTGACCCAGTATTGAATGGTTTAACACAATGATACTGAACCTGTATTGACGGGGTTAATCAGTGTGATAGAGTCGCAGTATTGAAGGGGTTAAACACTGTGATAGAGATCCAGCATTGAAAGGGTTAAACACTGTGATACAGACCCAGTATTGAAGGGGTTAAACACTCTGATACAGACCCTGTATTGAAGGGGTTAAACACTGTGATACAGACCCAGTATTGAAGATGTTAAACACTCTGATACAGACCCAATATTGAAGGGGTTAAACACTGTGATACAGACCATGTACTGAAGGGGTTAAACACTGTGATACAAACCCGGCACTGAAGGGGTTAAACACTGTGATACAGACCCCGTATTGAAGGGGTTAAACACTGTGATACAGACCTAGTATTGAAGTGGTTAAACACACTGATACAGACCCAGTATTGAAGGAGTTAAACACTGAGTTACAGACCCAGTATTGAAGGGGTTAAACACTGTGATACAGACCCAGTATTGAAGTGGTTAAACACTCTGATACAGACCCAGTATTGAAGTGGTTAAACACTCTGATACAGACCCAGTATTGAAGGAGTTAAACACTGAGTTACAGACCCAGTATTGAAGGGGTTAAACACTCTGATACAGACCCAGTATTCAAAGGGTTAAACAGTGATGCAGACCCAGTATTGAAGGAGTTAAACACTGTCTTACAGACCCAGTATTGAAAGGGTTAAACAGTGTGATACAGACCAGATATTGAAGGAGTTAAACACTCTGACACATACCCAGTATTGAAGCGGTTAAACATTGTGGAAACAGACCCCATATTGAAGGGGTTAAACAGTTTAAAAGAGTCGCAGTATTCAAGGGTTTAAACACTGTGATACAGACCCAGTATTGAAGGGGTTAAACACTGTGATACAGACCCAGAATTGAAGGGGTTAAACACTATGATACAGACCCTGTATTGAAGGGGTTAAACACTGTGATACAGACCATGTATTGAAGGGGCTAAACCCTGATACGGACCCTGTATTGAAGGGATTTAACACAGTGATAAATACCTTGTATTGAAGGGGTTAAACACTGATATATTGGCCCAGTATTGAAGGGGTTAAACACAATGATTCCGGCCCAGTATTGAAGGGGTTAAACACACTAATACTGACCCAATAATGAAGGGGTGAAACACTGCGATACATACCCTGTATTGAAGGGGTTAAACACTGTAATATTGACCTAGTATTGAAGAGTTAAACACACTGATACTGAACCTGTATTTAAGGTGTTGAACACTGTGATACATACCATGTACTGAAGCAATTAAACACTCTGATACAGACCCTGTATTGGAGGGGTTGAACACTCTGATACAGACCCTGTATTGGAGGGGTTGAACACTCTGATACAGACCCTGTATTGAAGGGGTTAAACACTCTGATACAGACCCTGTATTGAAGGGTTAAACATTGTCAGACTGACCCAGTTTGAAAGGGTTAAACACTCTGATAGAGATCCTAGATTGAAGGGTTTAAACACTGTGATACAGGCCCTGTATTGAAGGGTTTAAACACGGTGATACAGACCCAGTTTTGAAGGGGTTAAACACGGTGATACTGACCCAGTATTGATGGGGTTAAAGGTACTGATACTCCCACTAATCATCGCAACATTGTATGCCTTCGTTTTCAATATCATATCATCCTTTACTTCCTTAATTAGCCACGGATGCTGCTCCCTTCCCTTAAAATCTTTCTTTCTCACTGGAATATATTTTTATGAGAGTTATGAAACATCTCCTTAAATGTCCGCCACGGCATTTCAACTGTCTTACCCTTTAATTTATTTTTCCAGTCCACTTTAGCCAGTTCTGCCCTCATGCCATTATAATTGCCTTTGTTTAAGATCAGGACACTGGTTTGAGATACAACTTTCTCAGCCTCCAACTGAATTTGAAATGCAACTATGTTATGATCACTCTTTCCTAGAGGATCCTTTACTAGGAGGTCATTTATATATGGCCCAGAAATTTGGGTCGGAGGCTTCCCGCGGGCGCAAGCCTCCGACCTGCACTTACCTAGCGCGCCGGCCGTTGATCTGTGGGCCCGCGTGGGATTCCGATCCTGGGCCTCCTCCAACTGCCGGCGCGCAGTGCTTGCGTATCCCAGGGGCGCAGTTAGTTCGAAGCGTCCCCTGAGATCACGTGGGCCATGGAGAGCCAATGGGAGCAGGGAATCATAGATTTGACAGGAAGACCTGTCAAATCTATGAATACAATTCAGCCCCAAAACATAACTAAAATTTCAAATAAATTTTTTAAAAATCACATTTTAAAAATAATTATAAATTACATAAAATAACTATTTTAAACAATAATTTAAACTTTTGAAAAATTAATTACAGTTTCTAACGGGGCTAAAAATAAACTTACCTTTCTTTAAAGTATTTAAAAATAATAAACCTGTGGAAAAAATGTTTTAATTTTACTTAATTCACCACTTACCTTGTTAAAAGCAGGCCTTGCAACTGCTTTTTAAATGCGTAGCTCCTGGAGACTTACCCTCCCGGAGAAACCTGCAAAAAAACGGAAGTTCCAGGCGTACGCGCTGCCTCTCCGGCGCACGCGTTCGACCTGTGAACCCCTTCCTTTAAGGGAACGGAAGTTCCGGTTTCCCGCGCGTGCGCAGTGCATGCACGAAACCGGCACTTTCGTTGGGCCTACGCGTGAGTACCCAGCGCGCACTCACCCGTGGGGACCCGAATTTCTGGCCCAATGATTAATTCTGTCTCATTACACAGTACCAGATCCAAGATAGCCTGCTCCCTGGTTGGCTCCATTACATACTGTTCTAGGAAACCATCCCGGATACACTCTAAGAAATCCTCCTCAAGGCTACCATGGCCAATTTCATTTGTCCAATCAATATGGAGATTAAAATCACCCATGATTATTACCGTACCTTTTTTACAGGCCTCCAATATTTGTTGATTTATACTCTGTCCAACAGTATTGCTACTGTTCGGGGGCCTGTAGACTACGCCCACCAGAGACTTTTTCCCCTTATTATTTTTTATCTGATTTTATTTACCCTATCCAAATTCGCTCATGGCTCAGGTAGTAATCCAGAGATTATTACTTTTGTGGTTCTGCTTTTTAATTTAGCCCCTAGCTGCTCATACTCTGTCAGCAGAACCTCTTTCTTTGTCCTACCTATGTCATTGGTGCCTACATGGACCATGACAACTGGATCCTCCCCCTCCCACTCCAAGTTCCTCTCCAGCCCAGAGGAGAGGTCCTTAACCCTGGCACCAGGCAGGCAACACAGCCTTCGAGACTCACGCTCTGCAGAGAACAGTATCTATCCCCCTAACTATACTGTCCCCTATCACTACAACATTTCTTTTTACTCCCCCCACTTGAATGGCTCCCTGTACCACGGTGCTGTGGTCAGATTGCTCATCCTCCCTGCAGTCCCTGCCCTCGTCCACACAGGGAGCAAGAATCTCGTACCTGTTGGACAAGGCCAAGGGCTGAGGCTCCTCCATCACTACCTCCTGGATCCCAATACCTGCCTCGCTTGTAGTCACACCCTCCTGTCCCTGACCATGGGCCAAATTGGAAGTAATTACCCTAGTGGGTGTGACTGCATCCTGGAACTTGGTGTCCAGGTAACGTTCCCCCTCCCTAATGTGTCGCAGTGTCTGAAGCTCGGACTCCAGCTCATCAACTCTGAGCCGAAGGCCCTCGAGCAGCCAACATTTGCTGCCGATGTGGTCGCCCACCAGCTCCCACATGCAACAACAACACATTGCCTGGTCACCCATCTCAATCAATTCATTAATTAGTTTTAACATTTGTAGCACGTATATCTTTCAATCTACACCAAGGCACTTAAATTTAGACGCCCAAGTTTGGAAAAAAGCGAGAAATAGAGAAATACTAACCAACTAATCAGTTCCCTGCTTTCTGGTGACATCACACTTCAATTACTTTATTGTTCTTTACACTCACCGGTCCGTTGTATCTCTCTCTCGCTCCCAGCTCGGGTTCCACTCAGGTCCGCAGCCTCGGCTCTTTTTCAATCAGCCGCTCCCGCTCTCGGCGCTCTGTT
This sequence comes from Somniosus microcephalus, assembly GCF_052327205.1. Taxonomy (NCBI): domain Eukaryota; kingdom Metazoa; phylum Chordata; class Chondrichthyes; order Squaliformes; family Somniosidae; genus Somniosus; species Somniosus microcephalus. The sequence goes on along the minus strand of NW_028225182.1, from coordinate 53,968,802 downwards.
AAAATTGAAGGGGTTAAACACTGTGATACGAGCCCAGTGTTGAGGGGGAGAAACACTATGATAGAGGCACAGTATTGAAGGGGTTAAACACCCAGATAATGAGCCAGTATTGAAGGGGTTAAACATTGTGATACAGACCCTGTCTGGAAAGCGTTAAACACTGTGATAAAGACCCAGTATTGAAGGGGTTAAACACTTTACATACGCAGAATTGAAGGGGTTAAGCACTGTGATACAGACCGTGTATTGAAGGGTTAAACACTGATACTGACACTGTATTGAAGGGGTTAAACACTGTGATACAGACTGAGTACTGAAGGGGTTAAACACTGTGATACAGACCAGTATTGAAGGGGTTAAACACTGATACAGACCCTGTATTGAAGGGGTTAAACACTGTGATACAGACATGGTATTGAAGGGGTTAAACACTCTGATACAGACACAGTATTGAAGGGGTTAAACACTGTGATATAGACCCTTTATTGAAGGGGTTAAACACTGTGATACAGACCTAGTACTGAAGGGGTTAAACACTCTGATACAGACCCAGTATTGAAGGGGGTAAACACTGAGATTCTAACCCTGTATTGAAGGGGTTAAACACTGTGATACAGACACAGTATTGAAGGGGTTAAACGCTGTGATACAGAACCTGTATTGAAGGGGTTAAACACTGTGATACAGACCCAGTATTGAAGGGGTTAAACACTGTGATACTGACCGAGTATAGAAGGGGCTAAACACTCTGATATAGATTCAGTATTAAAGGGGATTAATACTGTGATAAAGACACTGTATTGGAGGGGTTAAACACTGTGATACAGGGCCTGCAATGAAGAGGTTAAACACTGTGATACAGACCCTATATTGAAGGGGTTAAACATTGAGAAAGAGACCCTGTATTGAAGAGGTAAAATACTGTGATATAGATTCTGTATTGAAGGGGTTAAACACTGTAATACAGTCCCAGTATTGAAGGGGTTCAACACAGTGATACTGACCCAGAATTGAAGGGGTTAAACACTATGATACAGACCTGTATTGAACGGGTTAAAAGCTCTAATACAGACCCAGTATTGAAGGGGTTAAACATTTTGATACAGCCCCAGTATTGAAGAGGTTAAACACTCTGATACAGACCCAGTATTCAAGGGGTTAAACATTTAATCATAATTATAATCATAATCAACTTTATTGTCATTGTTAGTGCACAAGTGCAGTACAACGAAATGTAGGCTTGCGGCTCCCGAGAGTGTACATTTAGATTGAGACATTTAAACATTCAACATACATTTGGCTTGTAATACATTAACATAAACATAACCATAATAAAGTGCATTGGCAGATGTGCAGGCTTTAGAGTTTATTTGTGGAGTTCAGTAGGATGACAGCCCTGGGAAAGAAGCTGTTCCTAAATCTGGTCGTACGGGTGCGACACAGACACAGTATTGAAGGGATTAAACACACTGATACAGACACATTATTGACGGGGTCAAACACTGTGATACTGACATTGTATTGAAGGGGTCAAACACTCTGATACAGACCTTATATTGAAGGGGCTAAAAAATGTGATACAGCCCCAGTATTGAAGGGGTTAAATACTGTGATACAGACCCAGTATTGAAGGGGTTAAACACTCTGATACAGATCCAATGTTGAGCGTGTTAAACACTGTGATACAGACCCAGTATTGAAGGGGTCAAACACTGTGATACGGACATTGTATTGAAGGGGTTAAACACACTGATACAGACACAGTATTGAAGGGGTAAACACACTGATACAGACACAGTATTGAAGGGGTTAAACACTCTGATACAGATCCATTATTGAAGGGGTTAATCACTGTGATACAGACACAGTATTGAAGGGGTTAAACACTCTGATACAGAGCCATTATTGAAGGGGTTAAACACTGTGATACAGACCCAGTATTAAAGGGATTAAACACTCTGATACAGACACGGTATTGAAGGGGTCAAACACTGTGATACTGACATTGTATTGAAGGGGTTAAATACACTGATACAGACACGGTATTGAAGGGGTTAAACACGGTGATGCAGTCCCAGTATTGTAGGGGTTAAACACTGTGATGCTGTCCCAGTATTCAAGGTGTTAAACACGTTGATACAGAACCAGCGCTGAAGTGGTTAAAGACAGCATTACAGACCCAGTATAGTTGGGGTTAAACACTGTGCTACTGACCCAGTACTGAAGGGGGTTCAAGACTCTGATATAGACACAATATTGAAGGGGTTAAACGCTGCTTCACAAACCCTGTATTAAAGGTGTTAAAGACTCTGATACAGATCCATTATTGAAGGGGTTAAACACTCTGATACAGACCCACTATTGAGTTGGTTAAACACTCTGATACAGACACAGTATTGAAGGGGTTAAACACACTGATACAGACCTTGTATTGCCGGGATTAAACATTGTGATATGGACCCTGTATTGAAGGGGTTAAACACTGTGTTACAGACCCTGTACTGAAGGGGTTAAACACTCTGATACAGACCTTGTATTGCTGGGATTAAACATTGTGATATGGACCCTGTATTGAAGAGGATAAACACTCTGATACAGACCCACTATTGAGTTGGTTAAACACTCTGATACAGACACAGTATTGAAGGGGTTAAACACTGTGTTGCAGATCCTGTACTGAAGGGGTTAAACACTCTGATATAGACCTTGTATTGCCGGGATTAAACATTGTGATATGGACCCTGTATTGAAGGGGTTAAACACACTGATACAGATCCATTATTGAAGGGGTTAAACAGGATGATATGGACCAGTAATGAAGGGGTTAAACACACTGATACAGACCTTGTATTGCCGGATTAAACATTGTGATACAGACCCTGTATTGAAGGGGTTAAACACTGTGAAATAGACCCTGTATTGAAGGGGTTAATCACTGTGATACAGCCCCAGTATTGAAGGGGTTAAACTCTGTGATACAGACCCCGTATAGAATGGGTTAAACACTGTGATACTGACCCAGTATTGAAGGGGTTAAACACTGTGATACAGTCCCAGCATTGAAGGTGTTAAACACTGTGATACAGTTCCAGTATTGAATGGGTTAAACACTGTGATACAGACCCAGTATTGAGATGGTTAAACTCTCTGATACAGACCCAGTATTAAAGGGGATAAACACTGTGTTACAGACCCTGTATTGAAGGGGTAAAACACTCTGATACAGACCCAGTATTGAAGGGGTTAAACACTGTGATACTGACTGATGCGCTATCAATTACTCATAAAAGACTGAGAGTTAAGAGAGTAACTAAAGGCTTTTATTAACAAAGGAATGAAGGTCTGCCTCGAGTGGTCGACCGGTCCAGAATACAAAGGGGCTGGGGAGCAGTCGCCTTTATACTAGGACTTGTGGGAGGAGTCAGCCAAGGCATGTCCAGGCATGTACACAGTGGAATACAAACAGTGGTTTACCACATTCACCCCTTGTTTAAAATTGAGTCCGGCGGGGTGAAGTGTATTAAAAGTTAGTGTATTGGAGTCTCTCCGGAGGTCTTGTCTGCCGCTGTGATCGGCGTGGCGACGGCAGGGGTAGTGGAGCTTCCGGCGTCGAGTCCCGCGTAGGCTGTGGCACAGGCGTGTCGTCCTCGTAGATGTCGAGCGGGTCGCTGGGCCCAGGCCTGCCGTCTGCTGGGGCTGGATATCGGATCGTGGGGGGGGGTGGTAGTGAGTAGTGGGATACTGCGGCCCCCGAGGGTGCAAGGTCTCTTATGGAGACTGTGTCCTCCCGCCCGTCCGGGTATGCAATGTAAGCATACTGGGGGTTGGCGTGGAGGAGGTCGACCCTCTCGACCAGGGGGTCCGTTTTATGGGTCCTCACGTGCCTTCTCAGTAGGACCGGCCCTGGGGACGTCAGCCATGGCGGTAGCGATGTCCCCGATGTGGACTTCCTTGGGAAGACAAACATTTTCTCATGAGGGGTGGCGTTAGTGGCAGTGCAGAGCAGTGACCGAATAGAGTGGAGCGCATCGGGGAGCACATCCTGCCAGCGGGAGGTTGGAAGGCCCCTAGACTTTAAGGCTAGCAGGGCGGCCTTCCAAACTGTCGCATTTTCTCTTTCCACCTGTCCGTTCCCCCGGGGGTTGTAACTGGTGGTCCTGCTTGTGGCAATACCCCTAGTTAGCAGGTACTGACGGAGTTCGTCGCTCATAAACGATGAGCCCCGGTCGCTATGGATATAGCTGGGGAAACTGAACAGGGTGAAGAGGTCGTTCAGACATTTAATGACCGTGGCACTGGTCATGTCCGGGCAGGGGATGGCGAACGGGAAACGGGAGTACTCATCAATAATATTGAGGAAGTACACATTGCGGTCGGAGGAGGGGAGAGGCCCTTTAAAATCAACGCTCAGGCGCTCGAAGGGGCGAGTGGCTTTTATCAGGTGGGCCCTGTCTGGTCTATAAAAGTGCGGTTTGCACTCAGCGCAGACTTGGCAGTTCCTGGTCATGGTCCTGACCTCCTCAATAGAGTAAGGCAGGTTGCGGGCCTTGATGAAGTGGAAGAACCTGGTGACCCCTGGGTGGCAGAGGTCATTGTGGAGGGCCCGCAGTCTATCGATCTGCGCGCTGGCGCAGGTGCCACGCGATAGCGCATCCGGGGGTTCATTGAGCTTCCCGGGCCGGTACAAGATCTCGTAATTGTAGGTGGAAAGTTCGATTCTCCACCTCAAGATCTTTTCATTTTTGATTTTGCCCCTCTGCTTGTTGTTAAACATGAAAGCAACTGAACGCTGGTCAGTGAGCAGGGTAAATCGTTTTCCGGCCAGGTAGTGCCTCCAATGACGCACAGCCTCCACAATCGCCTGGGCCTTCTTCTCAACAGCGGAGTGTCTGGTCTCCGGGCCTTGGAGGGTTCGTGAAAAGAAGGCCACGGGTCTCCCCGCCTGATTAAGGGTAGCGGCCAGGGCAAAGTCGGACGCATCGCTTTCCACCTGGAAGGGGATGGATTCGTCCATTGCGTGCATGGTGGCTTTGGCAATGTCTTCCTTGATACGGTGGAAAGCTAAGCGGGCCTCTGCCGTCAAGGGAAAAGAGGTGGACTTGATCAGCGGATGGGCCTTGTCCGCATAGTAGGGGACCCACTGGGCGTAATAGGAGAAAAACCCTAGGCACCTCTTCAGGGCCTTGAGGCAGTGGGGCAGTGGGAGTTCCATAAGGGGACGCATCCGGTCGGGGTCGGGGCCGATGACTCCGTGTTCCACAACACAGCCAAGGATGGCGAGGCGGTTTGTGCGGAATATGCACTTCTCCTTGTTATATGTCAGGTTCAGGAGTTGGGCGGTGCAGAGGAATTTTTCGAGGTTTGCGTCATGGTCCTGCAAGTCACGGCCGCAGATGGTCACATTGTCCAGATATGGGAAAGTGGCCTGCAACGCATTTTGATCTACCATCCGGTCCATCTCCCTTTGGAAGACGGAGACCCCGTTGGTGACGCCAAAGGGAACCCTAAGGAAGTGATAGAGGCGGCCGTTTGCCTCAAAGGCAGTATACTGGCGGTCCTCAGGGCGGATAGGGAGCTGGTGGTATGCTGATTTCAGGTCAATGGTCGAGAAGACGCGGTACTGCGCGATCTGGTTGACCATATCAGCTATGCGGGGGAGTGGGTAGGCGTCCAGCAGGGTGTAGCGATTTATTGTCTGGCTGTAGTCGATGACCAGGCGCTGCTTCTCGCCGGTCTTAACGACCACAACCTGGGCTCGCCAGGGGCTGGTGCTGCCCTCAATAATCCCTTCCTTCAGGAGCCGCTCCACTTCGGTTTTAATGAAAACCCTGTCCCCGGCACTGTATCGCCTGCTCTTTGTGGCGATGGGCTTACAGTCGGGGGTGAGGTTAGCAAACAGTGGGGGGGGGGGTGACTCTGAGTGTGGAGAGGTTGCACCTGGTGCGCGGCGGGCAATTTGGGAGCTGCTGGCTGCGGACTGTGAGTGGGGGTAGGGGTCCACCGTACGCCATCGTAACACTTTTAAGGTGGCACTGAAAATCTAACCCCAGCAGGACGGCAGCGCAGAGGTCGGGCAGGACCAGAAGTTTAAAATGATCGTACACGGTCCCGTCTACTACGAGTATCACTACGCAGTAGCCGCCGATGTCCGCCGACTGGGACTCGGAGGCCATAGAAATCCGCTGGTGCGCAGGCAGGACTGGGAGAGAGCAACGCCGCACCGTGTCAGGGTGGATGAAGCTCTCCGTGCTCCCAGAGTCAAAAAGGCAGATTGTATCGTGGCCATTTACCTTAATGTCCATTGTGGAACTGGCCAGCTGGTGCGGTCTCGCTTGGTCCAGTGTAACGGATGCCAGCGTAGGGGTCGGTGTGTCGCTGCGGGTATCCGATGAGGCGGTGTTGGGGGCCTGCTGCGTTCCGGCTGTCATCCAAGATGGCGGCCCCATGTGGCTGGAGGCGTCCAAAATGGCTGCTGTACCGGTGGTTCGCACATGGCCGGGGAGGCCCAAGATGGCGGCCCGCATGGCCCACACGCGGCGCTGCTGGGGTTCGGGGTGGCTTTGGCCCTGCAGACGTTAGCGTAGTGTCCCTTCTTCCCGCAGCCCGAGCAGATCGCGTTTTTCACCGGGCAGCGCGCTCTGGGGTGTTTTGCCTGGCCACAGAAGTAGCATTTCTGGCCTTGGGACACTGCTGCGGTAGTTGGGCCGTTGCTGGGGTGTGGCTGGGGTGGCACGGCGCTATGAGGCGGTCCTACCGTGTCCCAGGCTGTCATTCCCCGCGGCGTCCACGGTGCAGAGGAGTAGGCATCCATGCCCCGGTAGGCTGCATCCAATGATAGTGCGAGTTCAGAGGCCTTGTTGAGGTCGAGGTCACTCTGCTCCAACAGTCGCTGTCGGGTGTAATTGGATCTGTGGCCCGCTACAAAAGCGTCCCGGATAAGTTCCTCTGTGTACACGGCGGCCTTTACATCCTTACAACCACAGGCCCGGCCAAGCACAGACAGTGCCTGAAGGTATTCCACGGTCGATTCCCCAGGTTGTTGTTTACGACTCCCCAGAAGGTGCCTGGCGTACACTTCGTTCACTGGGCGCGTGTACTGGTCCTTGAGGAGCTTGATAGCGTCCGCGTACGAGGTCGCGTCTTGGATGACCGAGTACACTCGGTGGTTCACTTTGGAGGTCAGGACATCCAGTTTGTCCTCGTCCGATTTGATTGCTGCGGAGGCGGTCAGGAATTTTTCGAAACACTTAAGCCAGTGAGTAAACTTGGTGGATGAGTCCGCCTCCCGATGATCTAAGTCCAGGCATGCTGGTGTGAGGATCTTCTCCATTATAAAAACTTTGTTAATAAAATTGATGCGCTATCAATTACTCATAAAAGACTGAGAGTTAAGAGAGTAACTAAAGGCTTTTATTAACAAAGGAATGAAGGTCTGCCTCGAGTGGTCGACCGGTCCAGAATACAAAGGGGCTGGGGAGCAGTCACCTTTATACTCGGACTTGTGGGAGAAGTCAGCCGAGGCATGTCCAGGCATGTACACAGTGGAATACAAACAGTGGCTTACCACACTGACCCAGTATTGAAGGGGTTAAACACTGTGATACAGTCCCAGCATTGAAGTTGTTAAACACTGTGATACAGTTCCAGTATTAAATGGGTTAAACACTGTGATACAGACCCAGTATTGAGATGGTTAAACTCTCTGATACAGACCCAGTATTAAAGGGGATAAACACTGTGTTACAGACCCTGTATTGAAGGGGTTAAACACTGTGATACAGACCCTGTCTTGAAAGGGTTAAGCACTGAGATAACGGCCCTGTATTGAAGGGGTTAAACACTGTTATACTCAACCAGTATTGAAGCGGTTAAACACTGTGATATAGACCCCATATTGAAGGGGTTAAACACTGAGATACAGGCCCTGTATTGAAGAGGTTAAACACTGTGTTACAGACACAGTATTGAAGGGGTAAAACACTGTGATTCAGACCCGGTATTGAAGTGGTAAAACACAGTGTTACACACCCTGTGTTGAAGGGGTTAAACAGTCTGATACAGATCCAGTATTGAAAGGGTTAAGCACTGTGATACAGTCCCTGTATTGAAGGATGTTAAACACTATGAAACAGACCCTGTATTGAAGGTGTTCAACACTGTAATTCAGACACAGTATTGAAGGGGGTCAAACACAGTGATACAGACCCGATATAGAAGGGGTTAAACACTGAGATACAGACCCTGTATTGAATAGGTTAAACACTGTGATACAGACCCAACAGTGAAGGGGTTAAACACTGTGATACTTATCCAGTATTGAAGGGGTTGAACACTGTGATACTGACCCAGTATTGAATGGGTTAAACACTGTGATACAGATGCAGTATTGAAGGGGTTAAACACTGTGATATAGACCCAGTATTGAAAGGGTTAAACTCAGTGATACTGGCCCAGAATTGAAGGGGTTAAACACTATGATACAGACCTGTATTGAAGGGGTTAAAGACTCTGATACAGATCCAATATTGAGGGTGTTAAACACTGTGATACAGACCCAGTATTGAAGGGGTTAAACACTCTGATACAGACCCAGTATTGAAGGGGTTAAACACTGTGATACAGACCCAGTATTAAAGGGGTTAAACACTCTGATACAGACACAGTATGGAAGGGGTTAAACACGTTGATACAGAACCAGCACTGAAGTGGTTAAAGACAGCATTACAGAGCCAGTATAGTTGGGGTTAAACACTGTGCTACTGACCCAGTACTGAAGGGGGTTCAAGACTCTGATATAGACACAATATTGAAGGGGTTAAACGCTGCTTCACAAACCCTGTATTAAAGGTGTTAAAGACTCTGATACAGATCCATTATTGAAGGGGTTAAACACTCTGATACAGACCCACTATTGAGTTGGTTAAACACTCTGATACAGACACAGTATTGAAGGGGTTAAACACACTGATACAGACCTTGTATTGCTGGGATTAAACATTGTGATATGCACCCTGTATTGAAGGGGTTAAACACTGTGTTACAGACCCTGTACTGAAGGGGTTAAACACTCTGATACAGACCTTGTATTGCCGGGATTAAACATTGTGATATGGACCCTGTATTGAAGAGGTTAAACACTCTGATACAAACCCACTATTGAGTTGGTTAAACACTCTGATACAGACACAGTGTTGAAGGGGTTAAACACTGTGTTACAGATCCTGTACTGAAGGGGTTAAACACTCTGATACAGACCTTGTATTGCCGGGATTAAACATTGTGATATGGACCCTGTATTGAAGGGGTTAAACACACTGATACAGATCCATTATTGAAGGGCTTAAACAGGATGATATGGACCAGTAATGAAGGGGATAAACACACTGATACAGACCTTGTATTGCCGGATTAAACATTGTGATACAGACCCTGTATTGAAGGGGTTAAACACTGTGAAATAGACCCTGTATTGAAGGGGTTAATCACTGTGATACAGCCCCAGTATTGAAGGGGTTAAACTCTGTGATACAGACCCCGTATAGAATGGGTTAAACACTGTGATACTGACCCAGTATTGAAGGGGTTAAACACTGTGATACAGTCCCAGCATTGAAGGTGTTAAACACTGTGATACAGTTCCAGTATTGAATGGGTTAAACACTGTGATACAGACCCATTATTGAGATGGTTAAACTCTCTGATACAGACCCAGTATTAAAGGGGATAAACACTGTGATACAGACCCTGTATTGAAGGGGTAAAACACTCTGATACAGACCCAGTATTGAAGGGGTTAAACACTGTGATACAGACCCTGTCTTGAAAGGGTTAAGCACTGAGATAAAGGCCCTGTATTGAAGGGGTTAAACACTGTTATACTCAACCAGTATTGAAGGGGTTAAACACTGTGATATAGACCCCATATTGAAGGGGTTAAACACTGAGATACAGGCCCTGTATTGAAGAGGTTAAACACTGTGATACAGACCCTATATTGACGGGATTAAACACTGTGTTACAGACACAGTATTGAAGGGGTAAAACACTGTGATTCAGACCCGGTATTGAAGTGGTAAAACACAGTGTTACACACCCTGTGTTGAAGGGGTTAAACAGTCTGATACAGATCCAGTATTGAAAGGGTTAAGCACTGTGATACAGTCCCTGTATTGAAGGATGTTAAACACTATGAAACAGACCCTGTATTGATGGTGTTCAACACTAAGTCAGACACAGTATTGAAGGGGGTCAAACACAGTGATACAGACCCGATATAGAAGGGGTTAAACACTGAGATACAGACCCTGTATTGAATAGGTTAAACACTGTGATACAGACCCAACAGTGAAGGGGTTAAACACTGTGATACTTATCCAGTATTGAAGGGGTTGAACACTGTGATACTGACCCAGTATTGAATGGGTTAAACACTGTGATACAGATGCAGTATTGAAGGGGTTAAAGACTGTGATACAGACCCTATATTGAAGGGGTTAAACACTCTGATACAGACCCAGTATTGAAGGGGTTAAACACTGTGATATAGACCCATTATTGAAAGGGTTAAACTCAGTGATACTGGCCCAGAATTGAAGGGGTTAAACACTATGATACAGACCTGTATTGAAGGGGTTAAAGACTCTGATACAGATCCAATATTGAGGGTGTTCAACACTGTGATACAGACCCAGTATTGAAGGGGTTAAACACTCTGATACAGACCCAGTATTGAAGGGGTTAAACACTGTGATACAGACCCAGTATTAAAGGGGTTAAACACTCTGATACAGACACAGTATTGAAGGGGTTAAACACACTGATACAGACACAGTATTGAAGGGGTTAAACACTCTGATACAGATCCATTATTGAAGGGGTTAAACACTGTGATACAGGCCCAGTATTAAAGGGGCTAAACACTCTGATACAGCCACAGTATTGAAGGGGTCAAACACTATGATACTGACATTGTATTGAAGGGGTTAAACACACCGATACAGACACAGTTTTGAAGGGGTTAAACACACTGATACAGACACAGTATTGAAGGGGTTAAACACTCTGATACGGATCCATTATTGACGGGGTTAAACACTGATACAGACCCAGTATTAAAGGGATTAAACACTCTGATACACACACAGTATTGAAGTGGTCAAACACTGTGATACTGACATTGTATTGAAGGGGTTAAATACACTGATACAGACACAGTATTGAAGGGGTTAAACACAGGGATGCAGTCCCAGTATTCAAGGTGTTAAACACGTTGATACAGAACCAGTGCTGAAGTGGTTAAAGGTAGCATTACAGACCCAGTATAGTTGGGGTCAAACACTGTGCTACTGACGCAGTACTGAAGGGGGTTCAAGACTCTGATATATACACAATATTGAAGGGGTTAAACGCTGCATCACAAACCTTGTTTTAAAGGTGTTAAAGACTCTGATACAGATCCGTTATTGAAGGGGTTAAACACTCTGATACAGACCCAGTATTGAGTTGGTTAAAACACTCTGATACAGACCCAATATTGAAGGGGCTAAAAAATGTGATACAGCCCCAGTATTGAAGGGGTTAAACACTGTGTTAGAGACCCAGTATTGAGTTGGTTAAACACTCTGACACAGACCCAGCTCTGAAGCAGTTAAACACTGTGATACAGACCCACGATTCAGTTGGTTAAACACTCTGATACAGGCACAGTATTGAAGGGGTTAAACACTGTGTTACAGACCCTGCACTGAAGGGGTTAAACACTCGGATACAGACCTTGTATTGCCGGGATTAAACATTGTGATATGGACCCTGTATTGAAGGGGTTAAACACTCTGATACAGATCCATTATTGAAGGGGTTAAACAGGATGATATGGACCAGTAATGAAGGGGTTAAACACACTGATACAGACCTTGTATTGCCGGGATTAAACATTGTGATATGGACCCTGTATTGAAGGGGTTAAACACTCTGATACAGATCCATTATTGAAGGGGTTAAACAGGATGATATGGACCAGTAATGAAGGGGTTAAACACACTGATGCAGACCTTGTATTGCCGGATTAAACATTGTGATACAGACCCTGTATTAAAGGGGTTAAACACTGTGAAATAGACCCTGTATTGAAGGGGTTAAACACTGTGATACAGTCCCAGCATTGAAGGTGTTAAACACTGTGATACAGTTCCAGTATTGAAGTGGTTTACCACAGTGATACAGTCCCAGTATTGAGATGGTTAAACTCTCTGATACAGACCCAGTATTAAAGGGGATAAACACTGTGTTACAGACACTGTATTGAAGGGGTAAAACACTCTGATACAGACCCAGTAATGAAAGGGTTAAACACCGTGTTACAGAACCTGTATTAAAGGTGATAAACAGTCTTATACAGATCCAGTACTGAAGGGTTAAGCACTGTGATACAGCTCCAGTATTGAGTTGGTTAAACACACTGATTCAGACCCAGTATTGAAGGGGTTAAACACTGTGATACTTAGCCAGTATTGAAGGGGTTAAACACTGTGATACAGACCCTGTATTGAAAGGGCTAAACACTGAGATAAAGGCCCTGTATTGAAGGGGTAAACATTGTTATACTCAACCAGTATTGAAGAGGTTAAACACTGTGAGACAGACCCTATACTGACGGGATTAAACACTGTGTTACAGACACAGTATTGAAGGGGTAAAACACTGTGATTCAGACCCGGTATTGAAGTGGTAAAACACAGTGTTACACACCCTGTGTTGAAGGGGTTAAACAGTCTGATACAGATCCAGTATTGAAAGGGTTAAGCACTATGATACAGACCCTGTATTGAAGGATGTTAAACACTGTGAAACAGACCCTGTATTGAAGGTGTTCAACGCTGTAATTCAGACACAGTATTGAAGGGGTTAAACACTATGATACAGACCCTATATTGAAGGGGTTAACCACTCTGATACAGACCCAGTATTGAAGGGGTTAAACACTGTGATACTTACCCAGTATTGAAGGGGTTAAACACTGTGCTATAGACCCAGTATTGAAAGGGTTAAACACAGTGATACTGACCCAGAATTGAAGGGGTTAAACACTATGATACAGACCTGTATTGAAGGGGTTAAAGACTCTGATACAGATCCAATATTGAGGGTGTTAAACACTGTGATACAGACCCAGTATTGAAGGGGTTAAACACTCTGATACAGACCCAGTATTGAAGAGGTTAAACACTGTGCTACAGACCCAGTATTAAAGGGGTTAAACACTGTGAAACTGACCCAGTATTAAAGGGGTTAAACACGCTGATACAGACACAGTAGTGAAGGGGTTAAACACTATGATACAGACACAGTATTGAAGGGGTCAAACACTGTGATACAGACCCAGTACTGAAGGGGGTTCAAGACTCTGATATAGACACAATATTGAAGGGGTTAAACGCTGCATCACAAACCCTGTATTAAAGGGGTTAAAGACTCTGATACAGATCCATTGTTGAAGGGGTTAAACACTCTGATACAGACCCAATATTGAAGGGGCTAAAAAATGTGATACAGCCCCAGTATTGAAGGGGTTAAACACTCTGATACAGACCTTGTATTGCCGGGATTAAACATTGTGATATGCACCATGTATTGAAGGGGTTAAACACTCTGATACAGATCCATTATTGAAGGGGTTAAACAGGATGATATGGACCAGTAATGAAGGGGTTAAACACACTGATACAGACCCAGTATTGAAGGGGTAAAACACTCTGATACAGACCCAGTATTGAAGGGGTAAAACACTCTGATACAGACCCAGTATTGAAGGGGTAAAACACTCTGATACAGACCCAGTAATGAAAGGGTTAAACACCGTGTTACAGAACCTGTATTAAAGGTGATAAACAGCCTTATACCGATGCAGTACTGAAGGGTTAAGCACTGTGATACAGATCCAGTATTGAGTTGGTTAAACACACTGATTCAGACCCAGTTTTGAAGGGGTTAAACACTGTGATACTTAGCCAGTATTGAAGGGGTATAACACTCTGATACAGACCCAGTATTGAAGGGGTTAAACACTGTGATACTGACCCAGTATTGAAGGGGTATAACACTCTGATACAGACCCAGTATTGAAGGGGTTAAACACTGTGATACTGACCCAGTATTGAACGGATTAAAAACTGTGACACAGATCCTGTATTGAAATGGTTTAACACTGAGATACAGGCCCTGTATTGAAGAGGTTAAACACTGTGGTATACGCCCGGTACTGAAGGGATAAATCACTCTGATACAGACCCTGTCTTGAAAGGGTAAAACACTGAGATAAAGGCCCTGTATTGAAGGGGTTAAACACTGTTATACTCTACCAGTATTGAAGGGGTTAAACACTGTGATATAGACCCCATATTGAAGGGGTTAAACACTGAGATACAGGCCCTGTATTGAAGAGGTTAAACACTGTGATACAGACCCTATATTGACGAGATTAAACACTGTGTTACAGACACAGTATTGAAGGGGTAAAACACTGTGATACTTACCCAGTATTGAAGGGGTTAAACACTGTGATATAGACCCAGTATTGAAAGGGTTAAACACAGTGGTACTGACCCAGAATTGAAGGGGTTAAACACTATGATATAAACCTGTATTGAAGGGGTTAAAGACTCTGATACAGATCCAGTATTAAAGGGGTTAAACATTGTGATACAGACCCAGTATTAAAGAGGTTAAACGCGCTGATACAGACACAGTATTGAAGGGGTCAAACACTCTGATACTGACATTGTATTGAAGGGGTTAAACACACTGATGCAGACACAGTATTGAAGGGGTTAAACACACTGATACAGACACAGTATTGAAGGGGTTAAACTCTCTGATACGGATCCGTTATTGAAGGGGTTAAACACTCTGATACAGACACAGTATTGAAGGGGTCAAACACTGTGCTACTGACCCAGTACTGAAGGGGGTTCAAGACACTGATATAGACACAATATTGAAGGGGTTAAACGCTGCATCACAAACCCTGTATTAAAGGTGTTAAAGACTCTAATACAGATCCATTATTGAAGGGGTTAAACACTCTGATACAGACCCAATATTGAAGGGGCTAAAAAATGTGATACAGCCCCAGTATTGAAGGGGTTAAACACTCTGATACAGACCTTGTATTGCCGGGATTAAACATTGTGATATGGGCCATGTATTGAAGGGGTTAAACACTCTGAAACAGATCCATTATTGAAGGGGTTAGACAGGATGATATGGACCAGTAATGAAGGGGTTAAACACACTGATACAGACCTTGTATTGCCGGATTAAACATTGTGATACAGACCCTGTATTGAAGGGGTTAAACACTGTGTTACAGACCCAGTATTGAAGGGGTAAAACACTCTGATACAGACCCAGTAATGAAAGGGTTAAACACCGTGTTACAGAACCTGTATTAAAGGTGATAAACAGTCTTATACAGATCCAGTACTGAAGGGTTAAGCACTGTGATACAGACCCTGTACTGAGTTGGTTAAACACACTGATTAAGACCCAGTATTGAAGGGGTTAAACACTGTGATACAGACCCTGTCTTGAAAGGGTTAAACACTGAGATAAAGGCCCTGTATTGAAGGGGTAAAACACTCTGATACAGACCCAGTATTGAAGGGGTTAAACACTGTGATACTGACCCAGTATTGAACGGGTTAAAAACTGTGATACAGATCCTGTATTGAAAGGGTTTAACACTGAGATACAGGCCCTGTGTGGAACAGGTTAAACAATGTGATACAGACCCTATATTGACGGGATTAAACACTGTGTTACAGACACAGTATTGAAGGGGTAAAACACTGTGATTCAGACCCGGTATTGAAGTGGTAAAACACAGTGTTACACACCCTGTGTTGAAGGGTTTAAACAGTCTGATACAGATCCAGTATTGAAAGGGTTAAGCACTATGATACAGACCCTGTATTGAAGGATGTTAAACACTGTGAAACAGACCCTGAATTGAAGGTGTTCAACACTGTAATTCAGACACAGTATTGAAGGGGGTCAAACACAGTGATACAGACCCGATATAGAAGGGGTTAAACACTGAGATACAGACCCTGTATTGAATAGGTTAAACACTGTGATACAGACACAGTATTGAAGGGGTTAAACACTGTGATACTGACCCAGTATTGAAGGGGTTAAACACTGTGATACTTACCCAGAATTGAAGGGGTTAAACAGTATGATACAGACCTATATTGAAGGGGTTAAAGACTCTGATACAGATCCAATATTGAGGGTGTTAAACACTGTGATACACACCCAGTGTTGAAGGGGTTAAACACTCTGATACAGACACAGTACTGAAGGGGTTAAACACTCTAATACAGACCCCGTATGGAAGGTGATAAACAGAGTGATAGAGAACCAGTATTAAAGGGCATAAACACTGTGATACAGATCCTGTATTGAAGGGGTTAAGCACTGTGATACAGACCCAGTACTGAAGTGGTTAAAGACAGCATTACAGACCCAGTATAGTTGGGGTGAAACACTGTGTTACTGACCCAGTACTGAAGGGGGTTAAAAACTCTGATATAGACACAGTATTGAAGGGGTTAAATGCTGCATCACAAACCCTGTATTAAAGGGGTTAAAGACTCTGTTAAACACTGTGATACAGACCCAGTATTTAAGGGGGTACACGCTGATACATACACTGTGATACAGACACTGCATGAAGGGGTTAAAAAATGTGATACAGACCCAGTATTGAAGGGGAAAACACTGTGATACTGACCCAGTATTGAAGGGGTTAAACACTGATACATACACTGTGATTCAGACACTGTACGAAGGGGTTAAAAATGTGATACAGACCCAGTATTGAAGGGGTAAAACACTGTGATACTGACCCAGAATTGAAGGGGTTAAACACTGATACATACACTGTGACAACAGACACTGCTTGAAGGGGTTAAAAATGTGATGCAGACCCAGTATTGAAGGGGTTAAACACTGTGATACAGACCCAGTATTGAACAGGTTAAACAGTGTGATACAGACCTAGTATTGAGGGGGTTAAACACTGAGATACAGACCCTGTATTGAAGAGGTCAAACACTGTGATACAGACGCTGTACTGAAGGGGTTAAATACTGTGATATAGATCCTGTATTGAAGGGGTTAAACACTGTAATACAGTCCCAGAATTGAAGGGGTTAAACACTGTGATTCTTATCCAGTATTGAAGGGGTTAAGCACTCTGATACTGACCTAGTATTAAAGGGGTTAAACACTGTGATACAGACCAAGTATTGAAGGGGTTAAACACTGTGATACAGACCCTGTATTGAAGGGGTTAAAGACTGTGATACAGGCCCAGTATTGAAGGGGTTATACAGACCAAGTATTGAAGGGGTTAAGCACGGAGATACAGACCCAATATTGATGGGGTTAAACACTGTGATACTGTGCCAGTATTGAAGGGGTTAAACACTCTGATACAGACCCAGTATTGAAGGGGTTAAACACTGTGTTACAGACCCTGTATTGAAGGGGTTAAACACTCTGATACAGATCCATTATTGAAGGGGTTAAACAGTATGATATGGACTAGTATTGAAGGGGTTAAACACACTGATACAGACCTTGTATTGCCGGGATTAAACATTGTGATACAGACCCTGTATTGGAGGGGTTAAACACGGTGATATAGACCCTGTATTGAAGGGGTTAAACACTGTGATACAGTCCCAATATAGAATGGGTTAAACTCTGTGATACAGACCCAGTATTGAAGTGGTGAAGCACTGTGATACTGACCCAGTATTGAAGGGGTTAAACACTGTGATACAGACCCTGTATTGAAGGGGTTAAGCACAGTGATACTTACCCTGTATTTAAGGGGTTAAACACTGTGATACAGTCCCAGTATTGAAGGGGTTAAACACTGTGATACTTACCCAGTATTGAAGTAGTTTACCACAGTGATACAGACCCAGTATTGAGATGGTTAAACTCTCTGATACAGACCCAGTATTAAAGGTGATAAACAGTCTTATACAGATCCAGTACTGAAGGGTTAAGCACTGTGATACCGATCCAGTATTGAGTTGGTTAAACACACTGATTCAGGACCAGTATTGAAGGGGTTAAACACTGTGATACTTTTCCAGTATTGAAGGGGTAAAACACTCTGATACAGACCCAGTATTGAAGGGGTTAAACACTGTGATACTGCCCCAGTATTGAACAGGTTAAAAACGGTGATACAGACCCTGTATTGAAAGGGTTAAACACTGAGATACAGACTCTGTGCTAAATAGGTTAAACACTGTGATACAGACCCAGTAGTGAAGGGGATAAACACTGTGATACCTATCCAGTATTAAAGGGGTTAAACACTGTGATACTGACCCTGAATTGAAGGGGTTAAACACTGTGATGCAGTCCCAGTATTCAAGGTGTTAAACACTGTGATACAGACCGAGCATTGAAGAGATAAAACACCGTGACGCTGACCCAGAATTGAAGGGGTTAAACACTGATACATACACTATGATACAGACCCAGTGTTTAAGGGGTTAAACACTGTGATGCAGTCCCAGTATTATAGGGGTTAAACACTGTGATACAGATGCAATATTAAAGGGCATAAACACTGTGATACAGATCCTGTATTGGAGGGGTTAAACACAGTGATACAGACCCTATATTGAAGGGGTCAAACACTGAGATACAGACACTGTATTGAAGTGGTTAAATACTGTGATATATACCCTGTATTGAATGGGTTAAACACTGTAATACAGTCCCAGTATTGAAGGGGTTAAACACTGAGATGCTGACCCTGTATTGAAGGGGTTAAGCACTGTGATACAAACCCAGTACTGAAGTGGTTAAAGACAGCATTACAGACCCAGTATAGTTGGGGTTAAACACTGTGTTACTGACCCAGTACTGAAGGGGGTTAAAAACTCTGATATAGACACAGTATTGAAGGGGTTAAACGCTGCATCACAAACCCTGTATTAAAGGGTTTAAAGACTCTGATACAGATCCATTATTGAAGGGGTTAAACAGTGTGATACAGACCCTATATTGAAGGGGTCAAGCACTGAGATACAGACACTGTATTGAAGTGGTTAAACACTGTGATAGATACCCTGTATTGAATGGGTTAAACACTGTAATACAGTCCTAGTATTGAAGGGGTTAAACACTGAAATGCTGAACCTGTATTGAAGGGGTTAAACACTGAGATGCTGAACCTGTATTGAAGGGGTTAAACACGGTGCTACAGACCCAGTATTGAAGGGGTTAAACACTGAGATACAGACCCTGTATTGAAGAAGTTAAACACTGTGATACAGACGCTCTATTGAAGAGGTTAAACACTGTGATATAGATCCTGTATTGAAGGGGTTAAACACTGTAATACAGTCCCAGAATTGAAGGGGTTAAACACTGTGATTCTTATCCAGTATTGAAGGGGTTAAGCACTCTGATACCGACCTAGTATTGAAGGGGTTAAAGACTGTGATACAAGCCCAGTATTGAAGGGGTTAAACACTGTGATACAGACCCTGTATTGAAGGGGTTAAACACAATGATACAGACCCAGTATTGAAGGGGTTAAACACTGTGATACAGAACCAGTATTGAAGGGGTTAAACACATATATAAAAACATATATATCAGAAACGCTGCCTACGGAGGGCACGGACCATCATCAAAGACCCTACCCACCCCAGCCACAGTCTGTTCGCCCTCCTACCATCTGGAAGACGCTACAGATGCATTCGCACCCGTACGACCAGATTTAGGAACAGCTTCTTTCCCAGGGCTGTCATCCTACTGAACTCCACAAATAAACACTAAAGCCTGCACATCTGCCGATGCACTTTATTATGGTCATATTTATGCTAATATATATGTACAAATGTATGTTGAAATGTTTAAGTGTCCTAATCCAAATTGTACACTCTCGGGAGCCGCAAGCCTACATTTCGTTGTACTGCACTTGTGCACTAACAATGACAATAAAAGTTGATTTGATTTGATTTGATTTGATTTGATTTGAGACCCTGTATTGAAGGAGTTAAACTGTGATACAGACCCAGAATTGAAGGGGTTAAACACTGTGATACAGACCCAGTATTGAATGAGTTAAACACTGTGATACAGACCCTGTATTGAAGGTGTTAAATACTGTGATACAGACCCAGCATTGAAAAGGTTAAACACTGTGATACAGACCCTGTATTGAAGGAGTTAAACACTGTGATAGAGACCCAGTATTGAAGGAGTTAAACACTGTGATACAGACCCAGTATTGAAGGGGTTAAAAACTGTGATACAGACCCAGTATTGAAGTGGTTAAACACTCTGATACAGACCCAGCATTGAAGGGGTTAAACACAGTGATACAGACCCAGCATTGAAGGGGTTAAACACTGTGATACAGAACCAGTATTGAAGGGGTTAAACACTGTGATACAGACCCTGTATTGAAGGGGTTAAACACCCTGATACAGACCCTGTATTGAAGGGGTTAAACACTGTGATACAGAGCCAGTATTGAAGGGGTTAAACACAATGATACAGACCCAGTATTGAAGGGGTTAAACACTGTGATACAGAACCAGTATTGAAGGGGTTAAACACATATATAAAAACATATATATCAGAAACGCTGCCTACGGAGGGCACGGACCATCATCAAAGACCCGACCCACCCCAGCCACAGTCTGTTCGCCCTCCTACCATCTGGAAGACGCTACAGATGCATTCGCACCCGTACGACCAGATTTAGGAACAGCTTCTTTCCCAGGGCTGTCATCCTACTGAACTCCGCAAATAAACACTAAAGCCTGCACATCTGCCGATGCACTTTATTATGGTCATATTTATGCTAATATATATGTACAAATGTATGTTGAAATGTTTAAGTGTCCTAATCCAAATTGTACACTCTCGGGAGCCGCAAGCCTACATTTCGTTGTACTGCACTTGTGCACTAACAATGACAATAAAAGTTGATTTGATTTGATTTGATTTGATTTGATTTGAGACCCTGTATTGAAGGAGTTAAACTGTGATACAGACCCAGAATTGAAGGGGTTAAACACTGTGATACAGACCCAGTATTGAATGAGTTAAACACTGTGATACAGACCCTGTATTGAAGGTGTTAAATACTGTGATACAGACCCAGCATTGAAAAGGTTAAACACTGTGATACAGACCCTGTATTGAAGGAGTTAAACACTGTGATAGAGACCCAGTATTGAAGGAGTTAAACACTGTGATACAGACCCAGTATTGAAGGGGTTAAAAACTGTGATACAGACCCAGTATTGAAGTGGTTAAACACTCTGATACAGACCCAGCATTGAAGGGGTTAAACACAGTGATACAGACCCAGCATTGAAGGGGTTAAACACCCTGATATAGACCCTGTATTGAAGGGGTTAAACACTGTGATACAGAACCAGTATTGAAGGGGTTAAACACTGTGATACAGACCCTGTATTGAAGGGGTTAAACACCCTGATACAGACCCTGTATTGAAGGGGTTAAACACTGTGATACAGAGCCAGTATTGAAGGGGTTAAACACTGTGATACAGACCCAGTATTGAAGGGGTTAAACACTCTGATACAGACCCTGTATTGAAGGGGTTAAACACTCTGATACAGACCCTGTATTGAAGGGGTTAAACACTGATACAGAACCAGTATTGAAGGGGTTAAACACCCTGATACAGACCCTGTATTGAAGGGGTTTAGCACTGTGATACAGAACCAGTATTGAAGGGGTTAAACACTGTGATACAGACCCAGTATTGAAGGGGTTAAACACTCTGATACAGACCCTGTATTGAAGGGGTTAAACACTCTGATACAGACCCTGTATTGAAGGGATTAAACACTCTGGTACACTGGGGGACGTAACGCTGTATAATGTAAAACGCATTATTATCACGCGTGGAGTTGGAGGAAATCACATTCTGCGCTGTCACCTCAATAAATGGTGATGGGGTAAGCGTTAGTGTAAGTGAGACTGCCACGCACAGAACGTGAACATTACACGCCAGACTTACAATACATTATCGGTAATCATTACAGCCTGTGCTATTACGCTGTCTTTGAGAGTGGCTCAGGGGTCCCAGGCTGGGGCTCATCCTGGGCTCTGTGGGATGTCATGCTTCACCCTCTCAATGACAGCGCCGGACTCAGTAAGGGATTATGAACGTGCAGTTAAGGACAGCATTGTGAGTTTCGCTGAGTATTGTCACTGCATTTTAATTTTGCCCTTGTAGCACTGTATAACACTGGGGTACAGTACTGGTGGGTACAGGTCTGTCACTGTATAACATTGGGTTACAGTACTGGTGGGTACAGGTCTGTCACTGTATAACACTGGGGTACAGTCCTGGTGGATATAGGTCTGTCACTGTATAACACTGGGGTACAGTACTGGTGGGTACAGGTCTGTCGCTGTATAACACTGGGGTACAGTACTGGTGGGTACAGGTCTGTCACTGTATAACACTGGGGTACAGTACTGGTGGGGACAGGTCTGTCACTGTATAACACTGGGGTACAGTACTGGTGGGTGCAGGTCTGTCACTGTATAACACGGGGTACAGTATTGGTGGGTACAGGTCTGTCACTGTATAACACTGGGGTACAGTCCTGGTGGATATAGGTCTGCCACTGTATAACACTGGGGTACAGTACTGGTGGGTACAGGTCTGTCGCTGTATAACACTGGGGTACAGTACTGGTGGGTACAGGTCTGTCACTGTATAACACTGGGGTACAGTACTGGTGGGTACAGGTCTGTCACTGTATAACACTGGGGTACAGTACTGGTGGGTACAGGTCTGTCGCTGTATAACACGGGTACAGTACTGGTGGGTACAGGTCTGTCACTGTATAACACTGGGGTACAGTACTGGTGGGTACAGGTCTGTCACTGTATAACACTGGGGTACAGTACTGGTGGGTACAGGTCTGTCACTGTATAACACTGGGGTACAGTACTGATGGGTACAGGTCTGTCACTGTATAACACTGGGGTACAGTACTGGTAGGTACAGGTCTGTCGCTGTATAACACTGGGGTACAGTACTGGTGGGTACAGGTCTGTCACTGTATAACACTGGGGTACAGTACTGGTGGGTGCAGGTCTGTCACTGTATAACACGGGGTACAGTATTGGTGGGTACAGGTCTGTCACTGTATTACACTGGGGTAGGGTATTGACCGTCCGACAGTGCAGCACTCCCTCAGTACTGCCCCTCCGACAGTGCAGCACTACCTCAGTAATGCCCCTCCGACAGTGCAGCACTCCCTCAGTACTGCCCCTCCGACAGTGCGATGCTCCCTCAGTACTGCCCCTCCGACAGGGCGGCGCTCCCTCGGTACTGCCCCTCCGACAGAGCAGCCCTCCCTCAGAACTGCCCCTCCGACAGTACAGCATTCATTCAGTACAGACCCTCCGACAGTACAGCACTGCCTCAGTACTGCCCCTCTGACAGTGCAGCACTCCCTCAGTACTGCCCCTCTGACAGTGCGGCGCTCCCTCATTACTGCCCCTTCGACAGTGCGGCGCTCCCTCAGTACTGTCCCTCCGACAGTGCGGCGCTCCCTCAATACTGCATCTCCGACAGTGCGGCACTCCATCAGTACTGCCCCTCTGACAGTGCAGGACTCCCTCAGTACTGCACTCTGACAATGCAGCACTTCCTCACTACTGCCCCTTTGACAGTGCAGCACTCCCTCAGTACTGGCCCTCCAACAATGCAGCACTCGCTCAGTGCTGTACCTCCGATAGTGCAGCGCTCCCTCAGTACTGCCCCTCTGACAATGAGGCGCTCCCTCAGTACTGCCCCTCCAACAGTGCAGTGCTCCCTCAGTACTACCCCTCCGACAGTGCAGCACTCCCTCAGTACTGCCCCTCCGATAGTGCAGCTCTCACTCAGTGCTGCCCGTCCGCCAGTGCAGCACTACCTCAGTACTGCCCTTCCGACAGAGCAGCTCTCCCTCAATACTGCCCCTCTGACAGTGCAGCGCTCCCTCAGTACTGAACCTCCGACAGTGCAGCGCTCCCTCAGTACTGAACCTCCGACAGTGCAGCCCTCGCTCAGTACTGCCCCTCCGACAGTGCAGCACTGACTCAGTACAGACCCTCCGACAGTGCAGCGCTCCCTCAGTACTGCCCCTCCAACAATGCGGCGCTCCCTCAGCACCGCCCCTCCCACAGTGCGGCGCTCCCTCAGTACTGCCCCTCCGACAGCGCGGCGCTCCCTCAGTACTGCCCCTCCGACAGTGCGGCGCTCCCTCAGTACTGCCCCTCCGACAGTGCGGCGCTCCCTCAGTACGGCACATCCTTCCGGCTCGGACGCGAGTGTGCTAGCGACGGAGCCAAGCTGACAGTTTACTCTGCAGAGCCCCAAATAACGCACTTAGTAATCTTATTTTACTCCACTCCTTGAGGCCTCAGTGTGTGCCACAGGGCGGTTAACTGGCAATTAAGCTTCTACCAGTTACAACACAGATCAAACCAAGGAATCAGCAATACCCTGGTGCGTACAGTTACAATAAAACTGTGCCTGTTTGTCTGAAGTGCACAGTATAATATACACCGGGGCCGGCTACGGTACAGCACACTAGGCCTAGACTTGTGACATGACTCAATTGAGACGGCACTAATCAGCAGGCAGTTCGCATCAGGTTAGAAAATCGCTCGTCCCCTTCGGTGCCTCTGATATAAAGAGAGGATCTCGGTCGCGGTAACTGCTCATTCCTCAAGCAGGCCTGAATTACATGTGCCGCATCGCGACAGAATGATGTGGCTGGGGCTCACCGTGTAATCCAGGGCCTCAATCACTCCCAGTCATTCTCCCTCTCGGCCTGGGGAGTGCTCTGTGTGTGCGTCAGGTGCCGGGGCGGGCTATGGGAGGAGGGAAACCGGGCGGGGGATTACTAGGCCAGAACAACCGGGAGGGACACATCCGGCTGCCATTTCTTGCTCCTTCCTGTCTGCTCGGTATCAACACCATGTCCGGGTGTCAGGCTCGACAATACTTTTTATTTTACTCGCCCAGAATTTTCAAAATGCAACCAGAACTGAGAGGTTATAACACTGTCCAATCAAACACTCCCAGGGCAGGTACAGTACGGGTTAGATACAGAGTAAAGCTCCCTCTACACTGTCCCATCAATCACTCCCAGGGCAGGTACAGCATGGGGTTAGATACAGAGTAAAGCTCCCTCCACACTGTCCCATCAAACACTCCCAGGGCTGGTACAGCATGGGTTAGATACAGAGTAAAGCTCCCTCTACACTATCCCATCAAACACTCCCAGGGCTGGTACAGCAGGAGTTAGATACAGAGTAAAGCTCCCTCGACACTGTCCCATCAAACACTCCCAGGGCAGGTACAGCACAGGTTAGATACAGAGTAAAGCGCCCTCTACACTGTCCCATCAAACACTCCCAGGGCAGGTAAAGCACACGTTAGATACAGAGTAAAGCTCCCTCTACACTGTCCCATCAAACACTCACAGGGCAGGTACAGCATGGGGTTAGATACAGAGAAAAGCTCCCTCTACACTGTCCCATCAAACACTCGCAGGGCAGGTACAGCACGGGTTAGATACAGAGTAAAGCTCCCTCTACACTGTCCCATCAAACACTACCAGCGCAGGTACAGCACAGGTTAGTTACAGAGTAAAGCTCCCTCTACACTGTCCCACCAAACACTCCCAGGGCAGGTACAGCACGGGTTAGATACACAGTAAAGCTCCCTCTACACTGCCCCTTCAAACACTCCCACGGCAGGTACAGCGCGGGTTAGATACAGAGTAAAGCTCCCTCTACACTGTCCCATCAAACACTTCCAGGACAGGTGCAGCACGGGTTAGATACAGAGTAAAGCCCACTCTACACGGTGACATCAAACAATCCCAGGGCAGGTACAGCTCCGTTTAGACATAGAGTAAAGCTCCCTCTACACAGTCCGATCAAACACTCCCAGGGCAGCGACAGCACGGGTTAGATACAGAGTAAAGCTCCCTCTACACTGTACCATCAAACACTCACAGGGCAGGTACAGCACGTGTTAGATACAGAGTAAAGCTCCCTCTACATTGTCCCATCAAACACTCCCAGCGCAGGTACAGCACGGGTTAGATACAGAGTAAAGCTCCCTCTACACTGTCCCATCAAACACTCCCAGGGCAGGGACAGCACGGGTTAGATACAGAGTAAAGCTCCCTCTACACTGTCCCATTAAACACTCCCAGGGCTGGTACGGCACAGGTTAGACACAGAGTAAAGCTCCCTCTACACTGTCCCATCAAACACTCGCAGGGCAGGTACAGCACGGGTTAGATACAGAGTAAAGCTCCCTCTACACTGTCCCATGAAACACTACCAGCGCAGGTACAGCACAGGTTAGATACAGAGTAAATCTCCCTCCACACTGTCCCATCAAACACTCCCAGGGCAGGTACAGCAAAGGTTAGATGCAGAGTAAAGCTTCCTCTACACTGTCCCATCAAACACTTCCAGGGCAGGTACAGCATGGGTTAGGTACAGAGTAAAGATCCCTCTACACTTTCTCATCAAACACTCCCAGGGCAGGTACAGCACAGGTTAGATACAGAGTAAAGCTTCCTCTACACTGTCCCATCAAACACTCCCAGGGCAGGTACAGCTCGGGTTAGATACAGAGTAAAGCTCCCTCTACACTGTCCCATTAAACACTCCCAGGGCTGGTACGGCACGGGTTAGATACAGAGAAAAGCTCCCTCTGCACTGTCCCATCAAACACTCGCAGGGCAGGTACAGCACGGGTTAGATACAGAGTAAAGCTCCCTCTACACCGTCCCATCAAACACTACGAGCGCAGGTACGGCACAGGTTAGATACAGAGTAAATCTCCCTCCACACTGTCCCATCAAACACTCCCAGGGCAGGTACAGCAAAGGTTAGATACAGAGTAAAGCTTCCTCTACACTGTCCCATCAAACACTCCCAGGGCAGGTACAGCACGGGTTAGATACAGAGTAAAGCTCCCTCTACACTGTCGCATCAATCACTCCCAGCGCAGGTACAGCACGGGTTAGATACAGAGTGAAGCTCCCTCTACACTGTCCCATCAAACACTCCCAGGGCAGGTACAGCACGGGGTTAGATACAGTGTAAATCTCCCTCTACACTGTCCCATCAAACACTCCCAGGGCAGGTGCAGCACGGGTCAGATACAGAGTAAAGCTCCCTCTACACTGTCCCATCAAACACTCCCAGAGCAGGTACAGCACGGGTTAGATACAGAGTAAAGCTCCCTCTACACTGTCCCATCAAACACTCCCAGGGCAGGTACAGCACGGGTTAGATACAGAGTAAAGCTCCCACTACACTGTCCCATCAAACACTCCCAGGGCAGGTACAGCACGGGTTAGATACAGAGTAAAGCTCCCTCTACACTGTCCCATCAAACACTCACAAGGCAGATACTGCACGGGTTAGGTACAGAGTAAAGCTCCCTCTACACTGTCCCATCAAACACTCCCAGGGCAGGTACAGCACGGGTTAGATACAGAGTAAAGCTCCCTCTACACTGTCCCATCAAACACTCCCAGGGCAGGTACAGCACGGGTTAGATACAGAGTAAAGCTAACTCTACACTGTCCCATCAAACACTCCCAGGGCAGGTACAGCACGGGTTATATACAGAGTAAAGCTCCCTCTACACTGTCCCTTCAAACACTCCCAGGGCAGGGAATTGCACTGATTAGTTACAGAGTAAAGCCCCCTCTACACTGTCCCGTCACACACGTCCAGGGCAGGTGCAGCACGGGTTAGGTACAGAGTAAAGATCCCTCTACACTGTCTCATCAAACACTCCCAGGGCAGGTGCGGCACAGGTTAGCTACAGAGTAAAGCTTCCTCTACACTGTCCCATCAAACACTCCCAGGGCAGGTACAGCACGGGTTAGATACAGAGTAAAGCTCCCTCTACACTGTCCCATTAAACACTACCAGGGCTGGTACAGCACGGGTTAGATACAGAGAAAAGCTCCCTCTACACTGTCCCATCAAACACTCGCAGGGCAGGTACAGCACGGGTTAGATACAGAGTAAACCTCCCTCACCACTGCCCCATCAAACACTCCCAGGGCAGGTACAGCACGGGATAGCTACAGAGTAAATCTTCCTCTGCATTGTCCCATCAAACACTCCCAGAGCAGGTACAGTAAAGTTTTGACACAGAATAAAGCTCCCTCTACACTGTCCCCTCAAACACTCCCAGGGCAGGTTCAGCATGGGTTAAGATACAGAGTAAAACTCCCTCTACACTGTCCCAGCAAACAAACCCAGGGCAGGTACAGCACGGGTTAGATACAGAGTAAAGCACCCTCTACCCTGTCCCATCAAACACTCCCAGGGCAGGTACCGCACGGGTCAGAGAGAGTTAAGCTCCTTCTACACTGTCGCATCAATTACTCCCAGGGCAGGTACAGCACGGGTTAGATACAGAGTAAAGCTCCCTCACCACTGCCCATCAAACATTTCCAGGACAGGTGAAGCACGGGTTAGATACAGAGTAAAGCTCCCTCTATACTGTCCCATCAAACAGTCCCAGAGCAGGTACAGCACAGGTTAGATACAGAGTAAAGCGACCTCTACACTGTCCCATCGAACACTCCCAGGGCAGGTACAGCACGGATTAGAAAGGGAGTAAAGCTCCCTCTACACTGTCCCATCAAACACTCCCAGAGCTGGTACAGCACGAGTTAGATACAGAGTAAATCTCCCTCTGCATTGTCCCATCAAACACTCCCAGAGCAGGTATGGCACGGGTTAGATACAGAGAAAATCTCCCTCTACACGTCCCATCAAACACTCGCAAGGCAGGTGCAGCACGGGTTAGATGCAGAGTAAAGCTCCCTCAACACTGCCCCATCAAACACTCCCAGGACAGGTACAGCACGGATTAGATGCAGAGTAAATCTCCCTCTGCATTGTCCCATCAAATGCTCCCAAAGCAGGTACAGCACGGGTTAGATACAGAGTAAAGCTCCCTCATAACTGTCCCGTCAAACACTCCCATGGCAGGTTCAGCACGGGTTAGATACAGAGTAAAGCTCCCTCGACACTGCCCCATCAAACACTCCCAGGGCAGGTACAGAGTAAATCTCCCTCTGCATTGTCCCATTAAACACCCCCAGAGCAGGTACGGCACGGTTTAGAAAAGGAGTAAATCTCCCTCTGCATTGTCCCATCAAACGATCACAGGGCAGGTACAGCACGGGATAGATACAGAGTTAAGCTTCCTTTACACTGTCACATCAAATGCTCCCAAAGCAGGTACAGCATGGGTTAGATACAGAGTAAAGCTCCCTCTGCACTGCCCCATCAAACACTCCCAGGGCAGGTACCGCACGGGTCAGAGAGAATAAAACTCCTTCTACACTGTCCCATCAAACAATCCCAGCACAGGTACAGCACGGGTTAGATACAGAGAAAAGCTCCC
The DNA here is from genome assembly GCF_052327205.1 of Somniosus microcephalus. Classification (NCBI taxonomy): domain Eukaryota; kingdom Metazoa; phylum Chordata; class Chondrichthyes; order Squaliformes; family Somniosidae; genus Somniosus; species Somniosus microcephalus. The sequence continues at coordinate 53,939,254 of NW_028225182.1, read as the reverse complement.
TCTACACTGCCCCATCAAACACTCCCAGGGCAGGTACAGCGCGGGTTAGATACAGAGTAAAGCTCCCTCTACACTGTCCCATCAAACACTCGCAGGGCAGGTACAGCACGGGTTAGATACACAGTAAACCACCCTCTACACTGCCCCATCAAACACTCCCAGGGCAGGTACAGCGCGGGTTAGTTACAGAGTAAATCTCCCTCTGCATTGTCCCATCAAACACTCCCAGAGCAGGTACAGTAAAGGTTTGATACAGAATAAAGCTCCGTCTACACTGTCCTGTCAAACACTCCCAGGGCAGGTTCAGCATGGGTTAAGATACAGAGTAAAACTCCCTCTACACTGTCCCAGCAAACAAACCCAGGGCGCGTACAGCACGGATTAGATACAGAGTAAAGCACCCTCTACCCTGTCCCATCAAACACTCCCAGGGCAGGTAACGCATGGGTCAGAGAGAGTAAAGCTCCTTCTACACTGTCCCATCAAACACTCCCAGGGCAGGTACAGCACGGGTTAGATACAGAGCAAAGCTCCCTCTACACTGTCCCATCAAACACTCCCAGGGCAGGTACAGCACGGGTTAGATACAGAGTAAAGCTCCCTCTACACTGTCCCATCAAACACTCCCAGGGCAGGTGCAGCACGGGTTAGACACAGAGTAAAGCTCCCTCACCACTGTCCCATCAAACACTCCCAGGGCAGGCATAGCACGGGTTAGATAGAGAGCTAAACTCCCTCTGCACCGTCCCATCAAACACTCCCAGGGCAATACAGCACAGGTTAGATACAGAGTAAAGCTCCCTCCACACTGTTCCATCAAACACTCCTAGGGCAGGTACAGCAAGGGTTAGATGCAGAGTAAAGCTCCCTCTACAGTGTTCCATCAAACACTGCTCGGGCAGGTACAGCACGGGTTAGATACAGACTAAAGCTCCCTCTACACTGTCCCATCAAACAGTCCCAGAGCAGGTACAGCAAGGGTTAGATACAGAGTAAATCTCCCTCTACACTGTCCCATCAATCACTCCCTGGGCAGGTACAGCACGAGTTTGATACAGAGTAAAGCTCCCTCGACACTGTCGCATCAATCACTCCCAGGGCAGGTACAGCATGGGTCAGATACAGATTAAATCTCCCTCTACACTGTCCCATCAAACACTCCTAGGGCAGGTACAGCATGGGTTAGATACAGAGTAATGCTCCCTCTACACTGTCCCATCAAGCACTCCCAGGGCAGGTACAGCACGGGTTAGATACAGAGTAAAGCTCCCTGTACACTGTAGCATCAAACACTCACAGGGCAGGTACAGCATGGGTTAGATACAGAGTAAAGCTACCTCTACACTGTCCCATCTAACACTCCCAGGGCAGGTACAACACGGGGTTAGATACAGAGTAAAGCTCTCTCGACACTGTCGCATCAAACACTCCCAGAGCAGGTACAGCACGGGTTAGATACAGAGTAAAGCTCCTTCTACAGTGTTCCATCAAACACTGCTCGGGCAGGTACAGCACGGGTTAGATACAGAGTAAAGCTCCTTCTACACTGTCCCATCAAACAGTCCCAGAGCAGGTACAGCTCGGGTTAGATACAGAGTAAATCTCCCTCTACACTGTCCCATCAAACACTCCCAGGGCAGGTACAGCACGGGTTAGATACAGAGTAAAGCTCCCTCTACACTATCCCATCAAACACTCCCAGGGCAGGTACAGCACGTGGTTACATGCAGAGTAAAGCTCTCTCTACACTGTCCGATCACACACTCCCAGGGCAGGTGTAGCACGGTTTAGATACAGAGTAAAGCTTCCTCCACACTGTCCCATCAAGCACTCCCAGGGCAGGGAATAGCACTGATTAGTTACAGAGTAAAGCTCCCTCTACACTGTCCCGTCAAACACTTCCAGGGCAGGAACAGCACGGGTTAGGTACAGAGTAAAGAATCCTCAACACTGTCCCATCAAACACTCCCAGGGCAGGTACAGCACAGGTTAAATACAGAGTAAAGCTCCCTCTACACTGTCCCATCAAACACTCCCAGGGCAGGTACAGCACAGGTTAGATACAGAGTAAAGCTTCCTCCACACTGTCCCATCAAGCACTCCCAGGGCAGGGAATAGCACTGATTAGTTACAGAGTAAAGCTCCCTCCACACTGTCCCGTCAAACACTCCCAGGGCAGGTACAGCACATGTTAGATACAGAGTAAAGCTCCCTCTACACTGCAGCATCAAACACTCACAGGGCAGGTGCAGCACGGGTTAGATACAGAGTAAAGCTACCTCTACACTGTCCCATCTAACTCTCCCAGGCCAGGTACAGCATGGGTCAGATACAGATTAAAGCTCCCTCTACACTGTCCCATCAAACACTCCCAGGGCAGGTACAGCACGGGTTAGATACAGAGTAATGCTCCCTCTACACTGTCCCATCAAACACTGCTCGGGCAGGTACAGCACGGGTTAGATACAGAGTAAAGCTCCCTCTACACTGTCCTATCAAGCAGTCCCAGAGCAGGTACAGCACGGGTTAGATACAGAGTAAATCTCCCTCTACACTGTCCCATCAAGCAGTCCCAGGGCAGGTACAGCACGGGCAAGATACAGAGTAAATCTCCCTCTACACTGCCCCACCAAACACTCCCAGAACGGGTACAGCACGGGTTAGATGCAGAGTAAAGCTCCCTCCACACTGTTCCATCAAACACTCCTAGGGCAGGTACAGCACGGGTTAGATACAGAGTAAAGCTCGCTCTACACTGTCCCATCAAACACGCCCAGGTCAGGTACAGCACGGGTTAGATACAGAGTAAAGCTCCCTCTACACTGTCCCATCAAACACTCCCAGGGCAGGTACAGCACGGGTTAGATACAGAGTAAAGCTTCCTCTACACTGCCCATCAAGCACTCCCAGGGCAGGGAATAGCACTGATTAGTTACAGAGTAAAGAACCCTCCACACTGTCCCATCAAACACTCCCAGGGCAGGTCCAGCACGGGTTAGATACAGAGTAAAGCTCCCTCTAAACTGTCCCATCAAACACTCCCAGGGCAGGTATAGCACGGGTTAGATACAGAGTAAAGCTCCCTCTACACTGTCCCATTAAACACTTCCAGGGCTAGTACAGCACGGGTTAGATACAGAGAAAAGCTCCCTCTACACTGTCCCATCAAACACTCGCAGGGCAGGTACAGCACTGGTTAGATACAGAGTAAACCTCCCTCTAAACTGCCACATCAAACACTCCCAGGGCAGGGGCAGCACGGTTTAGATACAGAGTAAAGCTCCCTCTACAGTGTCCCATCAAACACTCCCAGGGCAGGTACAGCACAGGTTAGATACAGAGTAAAGCTTCCTCTACACTGTCCCATCAAGCACTCCCAGGGCAGGGAATAGCACTGATTAGTTACAGAGTAAAGCTCCCTCTACACTGTCCCGTCAAACACTTCCAGGGCAGGTACAGCACGGGTTAGGTACAGAGTAAAGCTCCCTCGACACTGTCCCATCAAACAGTCCCCGGGCAGGTACAGCACGGGTTAGATACAGAGTAAAGCTCCCTCTACACTGTCCCATTAAACACTCCCAGGGCTGGTACGGCACGGGTTAGATACAGAGAAAAGCTCCCTCTACACTGTCCCATCAAACACTCGCAGGGCAGGTACAGCACGGGTTAGATACAGAGTAAACCTCCCTCTACACTGCCCCACCAAACACTCTCAGGGCAGGTACAGCGCGGGTTAGTTACAGAGTAAATCTCCCTCTGCATTGTCCCATCAAACACTCCCAGAGCAGGTACAGTAAATGTTTGATACAGAATAAAGCTCCCTCTACACTCACCCGTCAAACACTCCCAGGGCAGGTTCAGCATGGGTTAAGATACAGAGTAAAACTCCCTCTACACTGTCCCATCAAACACTCCCAGGGCAGGTACCGCATGGGTCAGAGAGAGTAAAGCTCCTTCTACACTGTCGCATCAATCACTCCCAGGGCAGGTACAGCAAGGGTTAGATGCAGAGTAAAGCTCCCTCACCACTGTCCCATCAAACATTTCCAGGACAGGTGAAGCACGGGTTAGATACAGAGTAAAGCTCCCTCTGCACTGTCCCATCAAACATTCCCAGGGCAGGTACAGCACAGGTTAGATACAGAGTAAAGCTACCTCTACACTGTCCCATCAAACAGTCCCAGAGCAGGTACAGCACAGTTTAGATACAGAGTAAAGCTACCTCTACACTGTCCCATCAAACATTCCCAGGGCAGGTACAGCACAGCTTAGATACAGAGTAAAGCTACCTCTACACTGTCCCATCAAACAGTCCCAGAGCAGGTACAGCACAGTTTAGATACAGAGTAAAGCGACCTCTACACTGTCCCATCAAACACTCACAAGGCAGGTGCAGCACGGGTTAGATACAGAGTAAAGCTCCCTCTACACTGCCCCATCAAACACTCCCAGGACAGGTACAGCACGGGTTAGATACAGAGTAAATCTCCCTCTGCATTGTCCCATCAAACGCTCCCAGGGCAGGTACAGCACGGGATAGATACACAGTTAAGCACCCTCTACACTGTCACATCAAATGCTCCCAAAGCAGGTACAGCACGGGTTAGATACAGAGTAAAGCTCCCTCATAACTGTCCCATCAAACACTCCCATGGCAGGTTCAGCACGGGTTAGATACAGAGTAAAGCTCCCTCTACACTGCCCCCTCAAACACTCCCAGGGCAGGTACAGCCCGGGTTAGATACAGAGTAAATCTCCCTCTGCATTGTCCCATCAAACACTCCCAGAGCAGGTACGGCACGGTTTAGAAAAGGAGTAAATCTCCCTCTGCATTGTCCCATCAAACGATCCCACGGCACGTACAGCACGGGATAGATACAGATTTAAGCTTCCTTTACACTGTCACATCAAATGCTCCCAAAGCAGGTACAGCATGGGTTAGATACAGAGTAAAGCTCCCTCTACACTGTCCCATCAAACACTCCCAGGGCAGGTACAGCACGGGTTCGATACAGAGTAAAGCTCCTTCTACACTGTCCCATCAAACAATCCCAGGGCAGGTAGAGCACGGGTTAGATACAGAATAAAGCTCCCTCAACACTGTCCCATCAAATGCTCCCATGGCATGTACAGCACGGGTTAGAGACAGAGTAAATCTCCCTCTACACTGTCCCATCAAACACTCCGAGGGCAGGTACAGCATGGGTTAGATACAGAGTAAATCTCCCTCTACACTGTCCCATCAAACACTCCCAGAGCAGGTACAGCACAGGTTAGATACAGAGTAAAGCTCCCTCTGCACTGTCCCATCAAACGCTCCCAGAACAGGTGCAGGACGGGTTAGATACAGAGTAAATCTCCCTCTACACTGTCCCATCAAACACTCCCAGAGCAGGTACAGCACAGGTTAGATACAGAGTAAAGCTCCCTCTACACTGTCCTATCAAACAGTCCCAGAACAGGTGCACCACGGGTTAGATACAGGGTAAATCTCCCTCTACACTCTCCCATCAAACACTCCCAGAGCAGGTGCAGCATCGGTTAGATACAGAGTAAATCTCCCTCTACACTGTCCTATCAAACACTCGCAGGTCAGGTACAGCACGGACAAGATATAGAGTAAATTTCCCTCTCCACTCTCCTATCAAACACTCCCAGGCCAGGTACAGCACGGGTGAGAGAAAGTAAAGTTCCCTCTACCCTGTCCCATGAAACAATCCCACGGCAGGTACTGCACGGGTCAGATACAGAGTAAAGCTCCCTCGACACTGTCCCATCAAACACTTCCAGGACAGACACAGCACAGGTTAGATACAGAGAAAAGATCCCTCTACACTGTCCCATCAAACACTCCAAGGCAGGTACAGCACAGGTTAGATACAGAGTAAAGCTCCCTCTGCACTGTCCCATCAAACACTCCGAGGGCAGGTACAGCACAGGTTAGATACAGAGCAAAGCTCTCTCAACACTGTCCCATGAAACACTCCGAGGGCAGCTACAGCATGGGTTAGATACAGAGTAAAGCACCCTGTACACTGTCCCATCAAACACTCCCAGGGCAGGTACAGCACAGACAAGATATAGAGTAAATGTCCCTCTACACTGTCCTATCAAACACTCCCAGGCCAGGTACAGCATGGGTGAGAGAGAGTAAAGCTCCCTCTACACTGACCCATGAAACAATCCCAGGGCAGGTACAGCGCGGGTCACATACAGAGTAAAGCTCCCTCTACACTGTCCCATCAAACACTCCAAGGCAGGTACCGCACAGGTTAGATACAGAGTAAAGCTCCCTCTACACTGTCCCATCAAACACTCCCAGGGCAGGTACAGCACGGGTTAGATACAGAGTAAATCTCCCTCTACACTATTCCATCAAACACTCCCAGAGCAGGTACAGCACAGTTTAGATGCAGAGTAAAGCTCCCTCAACACTGTCCCATCAAACACTCCCAGAATAGGTACAGCACAGTTTAGATACAGAGTAAAGCTCCCTCTACACTGCCCCATCAAACATTCCCAGGGCAGGCACAGCACGGGTTAGATGCAGAGCAGAACTCCCTCAACACTGTCCCATCGAACACTTCCAGGGTAGGTACAGCACGGGTTAGATACAGAGTAAAGCTCCCTCTACACTGTCCCATCAAACACTCCCAGAGCAGGTACAGCACAGGTTAGATACAGAGTAAAGCTCCCTCTACACTGTCCCATCAAACAGTCCCAGAACAGGTGCAGCACAGGTTAGATACAGAGTAAAGCTCCCCCTACACTGTCCCATCAAGTGCTCCCAAAGCAGGTACAGCATGGGTTAGATACAGAGTAAAGCTCCCTCAACACTGTCCCATCAAACAAACCCAGGGCAGCTACAGCATGGGTTAGATACAGAGTAAAGCACTCTGTACACTGTCCCATCAAACACTCGCAGGGCAGGTACAGCACGGACAAGATATAGAGTAAATCTCCCTCTACACTGTCCTATCAAACACTCCCAGGCCAGGTACAGCACGGGTGAGAGAGAGTAAAGTTCCCTCTACACTGTCCCATGAAACAATCCCAGGGCAGGTACTGCATGGGTCAGATACAGGGTAAAGCTCCCTCCACACTGTCCCATCAAACACTTCCAGGACAGACACAGCACAGGTTAGATAAAGAGAAAAGATACCTCTACACTGTCCCATCAAACACTCCAAGCCAGGTACAGCACAGGTTAGATACAGAGGAAAGCTCCCTCTACACTGTCCCATCAAACACTCCCAGGGCAGGTGCAGCACGGGTTAGATACAGAGCAAAGCTCTTTCGACACTGTCCCATTAAACACTCCCAGGGCAGGTACAGCACAGGTTAGATACAGAGAAAAGATCCCTCTACACTGTCCCATCAAACACTCCAAGGCAGGTACAGCACAGGTTAGATACAGAGTAAAGCTGTCTCTACACTGTCCCATCAAACACTCCCAGGGCAGGTACAGCACGGGTTAGATATAGAGCAAATCTCTCTCTACACTGTCCCATGAAACACTCCCAGGGCAGCTACAGCATGGGTTAGATACAGAGAAAAGATCCCTCTACACTGTCCCATCAAACACTCCAAGGCAGGTGCAGCACAGGTTAGATACAGAGTAAAGCACCCTGTACACTGTCCCATCAAACACTCCCAGGGCAGGTACAGCACAGACAAGATATAGAGGAAATCTCCCTCTACACTGTCCTATCAAACACTCCCAGGCCAGGTACAGCACGGGTGAGAGAGAGTAAAGCTCCCTCTACACTGACCCATGAAACAATCCCAGGGCAGGTACAGCACGGGTCAGATACAGAGTAAAGCTCCCTCTAAACTGTCCCATCAAACACTCCAAGGCAGGTACAGCACAGGTTAGATACAGAGTAAAGCTCCCTCTACACTGTCCCCATCAAACACTCCCAGGGCAGGTACAGCACGGGTTAGATACAGAGTAAAGCTCCCTCTACACTGTCCCATGAAACACACCCAGGGCAGGTACAGCACAGGTTAGATACAGAGTAAAGCTCCCTCTACACTGTCCCATCAAACACCCCCAGGGCAGGTACAGCACGGGTTAGATACAGAGTAAAGCTCCCTCGACACTGTCCCATCAAACACTCCCAGGGCAGGTACAGCACGGGTTAGATACAGAGTAAAGCTCCCTCTACACTGTCCCATCAAACACTCCCAGGGCAGGTACAGCATGGGTTAGATACAGAGCAAATCTCCCTCTACACTGTCCCATCAAACACTCCCAGGGCAGGTACAGCACGGGTTAGATACAGAGTAAAGCTCCCTCTACACTGTCCCATCAAACACTCCCAGGGCAGGTACAGCACGGGTTAGATACAGAGTAAATAAAGCTCCCTCTACACTGTCCCATCAAACACCCCCAGGGCAGGTACAGCACGGGTTAGATACAGAGTAAATCTCCCTCTACACTGTCCCATCAAACACTCCCAGGGCAGGTACAGCACGGGTTAGATACAGAGCAAATCTCCCTCTACACTGTCCCATCAAACACTCCCAGGGCAGGTACAGCACGGGTTAGATACAGAGTAAAGCTCCCTCTACACTGTCCCATCAAACACTCCCAGGGCAGGTACAGCACGGGTTAGATACAGAGTAAATAAAGCTCCCTCTACACTGTCCCATCAAACACCCCCAGGGCAGGTACAGCACGGGTTAGATACAGAGTAAAGCTCCCTCTACACTGTCCCATCAAACACTCCCAGGGCAGGTACAGCACGGGTTAGATACATAGTAAAGCTCCCTCTACACTGTCCCATCAAACACTCCAGGGCAGGTACAGCACGGGTTAGATACAGAGTAAAGCTCCCTCTACACTGTCCCATCAAACACTCCAGGGCAGGTACAGCATGGGTTAGATACAGAGTAAAGCTCCCTCTACACTGTCCCATCAAACACTCCCAGGGCAGGTACAGCACGGGTTAGATACAGAGTAAAGCTCCCTCTACACTGTCCCATCAAACACTCCCAGGGCAGGTACAGCACGGGTTAGATACAGAGTAAAGCTCCCTCTACACTGTCCCATCAAACACTCCCAGGGCAGGTACAGCACGGGTTAGATACAGAGTAAAGCTCCTTCTACACTGTCCCATCAAACACTCCCAGGGCAGGTACAGCACGGGTTAGATACAGAGTAAAGCTCCCTCTACACTGTCCCATCAAACACTCCCAGGGCAGGTACAGCACAGGTTAGATACAGAGTAAAGCTCCCTCTACACTGTCCCATCAAACACTCCCAGGGCAGGTACAGCAGGGGTTAGATACAGAGTAAAGCTCCCTCTACACTGTCCCATCAAACACTCCCAGGGCAGGTACAGCACGGGTTAGATACAGAGTAAAGCTCCCTCTACACTGTCCCATCAAACACTCCCAGGGCAGGTACAGCACGGGGATAGTCAGTAATAAATCCAATCGTGAATTCAGGAAAAACTTCTTTCCCCAGAGAGTGGTGAGAATGTGGAACTCGCTGCCACAGGGAGTGGTTGAGGTGAATAGCACAGATGCTTTTAAGGGGGAAGCTGGATAAACACACGAGGGAGAAAGGAATAGAAGGATACGGTGATGGGGTGAGATGAAGAGGGGTGGGAGGAGGCTGATGTGGAGCAGAAACACCGGCACGGACCAGGTGGGCCGAATGGTTGAGCACTCGTTCAATGGACTCCAAAAACATCATGGATCTGGGTTCCCTCAATTCTCTTTCCTGCTCGCTGCTCCGGGTTGTGAGCAGGAGGAGGTCCCCAGGAGGATTGAGGTGTGACTCACTCAGCACTTAAGAAGGTGGCTGAGAGTTCTTCGACTGCCATGGTAAGTCGCTCAGCTCCCCGTCTCCCCTCAATCTCCTGCACAATCAGTGTCAGGGGGAGTACGGCTCCCTGCCTTGCAGTCAGGGCTGCCCTGGACCCGAGGGTACGATTGAGGGTTCCTCGGCCGCGGTGACCAACTCCCGTTTGGACTTGTCCCTGGAGGTTTCATCACGTGACCTCCCGCCTGGAAAAAAAATCCGCCCCCACGCTCTCCCGCCATTGGTCGCCCGGCAGCCTATCTTCGCGGCACCCCTGCCTTCCCACGGCCAATCGGGAAGCAAGCAGGCTCTTCATTCCCCGATTGGTTGGTTCTTGACTGTCAGTCAGTCCATCAGCCATTTATGCCTCATCGCTAACATACATCCACAACTAATAAACGAAAGCCTTCAATGAAAATGAAATAAAAACACTCCATTTTTTTAATGCCCCTATGATTTTTCTCCCAGGTCTTTGCTGGCCGCAGTGTACGGGAGATTAATTTTAATTCCTGGAGAGTCCAGGGCCAATCCTTGAGGGTTGGCGACTTTAACTAGGCCTCAGGCTTGGGAAGCGTTGCCAGGGGATACGAGTTGTGTTCGGGTCACAGGAGCGATTAGCAAGCAAAAATTTGACACCGAGCCACACAAGGAGATAACTGGACAGGTGACCCCAAGCTTTGTCAAAGAGGCAGATTATAAGGAACATCTTAAAAGAGGAGAGGCTTAGGGAGGGATTTCCAGAGCTTTGGGGCCCAGGTGGCTGAAGGCATGGCCGGCAATGGTGGAGCGATGGAAATCGGTGGGGGGGTGGCGGGGATGCACGAGAGGCCAGAATTGGAGGAGCGCCGAGATCTCAGAGGGTTGTGAGGGCTGGAGGAGATTTCTGAGATAGGGAGGGGGGGTGAGGGCCGTGGAAGGATTTGAAAACGAGGATGAGAATTTTAAAATACGAGGCATTGCCGGACTGGGAGCTGATGTAGCTCAGCAAGCACGGTGGAGAGGGCGGTGGGGGGTGGGGTGGTGATGGGTGAACGAGACTTGGTGCGAGTTAGGACACGGGGGGGTCACAGAGATCTCAGTCCCCTCCCGTGGAACTGCAACATGGAATATTCCCAGAAACCAGGCCTGTAGGAAATATTCGGGACAGTCCCCTTGAAGTATTGTGTACTGGACAGCAAACCGCCCCTGTAAACCACCCAGGACGCTCCAGTCCAGGTACAAGGGAAGTGACTGCAGCTGTCGAGGCCGAGGGGAACGAGGAGAGAGTCCAGGTCGAGGGAAGCGAGGGGCCGGAGGAGAGGGGTGAGGGGACTTGGAGTAGGCTGCCGGTCTAGTCAGGCCAGTGTCCAATGTGTTGCTGCCGCTGGTTCCAGCGACCCCTGCCCTCCCCTGCCCCCCCACCCCACCGCCGGATCAGAGACGCCCTCTGCTCCCCAGCACCGCCCCGTCGAGACTCACGGGTGGAAGAATGCCAGTGGAGGGCACTGGTTGGCAGTGGAAGAGAGTCAGAGCATTCCGGGGGGAGCGGGTGGGGGCAGAGAGAAAACTTGGTGGTGGGATGGCGGAACACGAGCCGATGGTCGGTGGGAGCCGGGTAAGGAGGCCCGACGTGTGCCAGCCTGGGAAAGCCCTTAACCAGATCCAAAACAGCCACAAACTCAGATGTAAAGAAATAACTCTCATCCCTTCAGCACCTTTCATCAACCTCAGGACGTCCCAAAGCGCTTCACAGCCAATGAAGTACTTTTTTTTGAACTGTAGTCACTGTTGCAATGCAGTAAACGCGGCAGCCAACTTGCGCACAGCAAGCTCCCACAAACAGCAATCCGATAATGACCAGTTCATCTGTTATCAGTGCTGTTGGTTAACGGGTAAATCTTGGCCCCAGGACACCGGGGTGAACTCCTCCCCGCTCTTCCTCAAAATAGTGGCCGTGGGTCCTTTTCGGCAGACGGGGCCTGAAATTAACGTCTCATCCGAAATACGGCACCTCCGACAGAGCGGCGTTCCCTCAGTACTGCCCCTCCGACAGTGTGGCGCCCCCTCAGTACTGCCCCTCCGACAGTGCGGCGCTCCCTCAGTACTGCCCCTCCGACAGTGCGGCGCTCCCTCAGTACTGCCCCTCCGACAGTGCGGCGCTCCCTCAGTACTGCCCCTCCGACAGTGCGGCGCTCCCTCAGTACTGCCCCTCCGACAGTGCGGCGCTCCCTCAGTACTGCCCCTCCGACAGTGTGGCGCTCCCTCAGTACTGCCCCTCCGACAGTGCGGCGCTCCCTCAGTACTGCCCCTCCGACAGTGCGGCGCTCCCTCAGTACCGCCCCTCCGACAGTGTGGCGCTCCCTCGGTACTGACCCTCCGACAGTGCGGCCCTCCCTCAGTATTGCTCCTCCGACAGTGCGGCGCTCCCTCAGTACTGCCCCTCCGACAGTGCGGCCCTCCCTCAGTACTGCCACTCCGACAGGGCGGCGCTCCCTCAGTATTGCCCCTCCGACAGTGCGGCGCTCCCTCAGTACTGCCCCTCCGAAAGTGCGGCGCTCCCTCAGTACTGCCCCTCCGTCAGTGCGGCGCTCTCTCGGTACTGCCCCTCCGACAGTACGGCACTCCCTCAGTACTGCCCCTCCGACAGTGCGGCGCTCCCTCGGTACTGACCCTCAGACACTGCGGCGCTCCCGCAGTACTGCCCCTCCGACAGTGCGGCCCTCCCACAGTACTGCCATCCAACAGTGCAGCGCTCGCTCAGTACTGCCCCTCCGACAGTGCGACGCTCAATCACTACTGCCCATCCAACAGTGCAGCACTCCCTCGGTACTGCCTCTCCGACAGTACAGCGCTCCCTCAGTACTGCCCCCCGACAGTGTGGCGCTCCGCCAGTACTGCCCCTCCGACAGGGCGGCGCTCCCTCAGTACTGCCCCTCCGACAGTGCGGCACTCCGTCAGTACTGCCCCTCCGACAATGCGGCGCTCCCTCAGTACTGCCGCTCCGACAGTGCGGCGCTCCCTCAGTACTGCCCCTCCGGCACGGTGCCGCTCACTCAGTACTGCCCCTCCGACAGTGCGGCGCTCCCTCAGTACCGCCCCTCCGACAGTGTGGCGCTCCCTCGGTACTGACCCTCCGACAGTGCGGCCCTCCCTCAGCATTGCCCCTCCGACAGTGCGGCGCTCCCTCAGTGCTCCCCCTCCAACAGTGCGGCGCTCCCTCAGTACTGCCCCTCCGACAGTGCGGCGCTCCCTCAGTACTGCCCCTCCGACAGTGCGGCGCTCCCTCAGTACTGCCCCTCCGACAGTGCGGCGCTCCCTCAGTACCGCCCCTCCGACAGTGTGCCGCTCCCTCGGTACTGACCCTCCGACAGTGCGGCCCTCCCTCAGTATTGCTCCTCCGACAGTGCGGCGCTCCCTCAGTACTGCCCCTCCGACAGTGCGGCCCTCCCTCAGTACTGCCACTCCGACAGGGCGGCGCTCCCTCAGTATTGCCCCTCCGAAAGTGCGGCGCTCCCTCAGTACTGCCCCTCCGAAAGTGCGGCGCTCCCTCAGTACTGCCCCTCCGTCAGTGCGGCGCTCTCTCGGTACTGCCCCTCCGACAGTACGGCACTCCCTCAGTACTGCCCCTCCGACAGTGCGGCGCTCCCTCGGTACTGACCCTCAGACACTGTGGCGCTCCCTCAGTACTGCCCCTCCGACAGTGCGGCCCTCCCACAGTACTGCCATCCAACAGTGCAGCGCTCGCTCAGTACTGCCCCTCCGACAGTGCGGCGCTCAATCACTACTGCCCCTCCAACAGTGCAGCACTCCCTCGGTACTGCCCCTCCGACAGTACAGCGCTCCCTCAGTAATGCCCCCCGACAGTGCGGCGCTCCCTCGGTACTGCCCCTCCGACAGTGCGGCGCTCCCTCAGTACTGCCCCTCCGACAGTGCGGCACTCCCTCAGTACTGCCCCTCCAACAGTGCGGTGCTCCCTCAGTACTGCCCCTCCGACAGTGCGGCGCTCCCTCAGTACTGCCCCTCCGACAGTGCGGCGCTGCCCCAGTACTGCCCCTCCGACAGTGCGGCCCTCCCTCAGTACTGCCCCTCCGACAGTGCGGCGAAACCTCAGTACTGCCCCTCTGACAGTGCGGCGCTCCCTCAGTACTGCCCCTCCGACACTGCAGAGCTCCCTTGGTACTGCCCCTCCGTCAGTGCGGCGCTCTCTCGGTACAGCCCCTCCGACAGTACGGCACTCCCTCAGTACTGCCCCTCCAACAGTGCGGCGCTCCCTCGGTAATGCCCCTCCGACAGTGCGGCGCTCCCTCAGTACTTCCCCTCCGACGGTGCGGCACTCCCTCAGTACTGACCCTCAGACAGTGCGGCGCTCCCTCAGTACTGCCCCTCCAACAGTGCGGCGCTCCCACAGTAATGCCATGCAACAGTGCAGCGCTCGCTCAGTACTGCCCCTCCGACAGTGCGGCGCTCCCTCAGTGCTGCCTCTCCGACAGTACGGCGCTCCCTCACTACTGCCCCTCCAACAGTGCAGCACTCCCTCGGTACTGCCCCTCTGACAGTGCGGCGCTCCCTCGGTACTGCCCCTCCGACAGTACAGCGCTCCCTCAGTACTGCCCCCCGACAGTGCCGCGCTCCCTCAGTACTGCCCCTCCGACAGTGCGGCACTCCCTCAGTACTGCCCCTCCGACAGTGCAGCTCTCCCTCAATACTGCCCCTCCGACGGTGCGGCACTCCCTCAGAACTGCCCCTCCAACAGAGCAGTGCTCCCTCAGTACTGTCCCTCCGACAGTGCGGCTCTCCCTCAGTACTGACCCTCCGACAGTGCGGCGCTCCCTCAGTACTGCCCGTCCGACAGTGCGGCGCTCCCTCAGTACAGCCCCTCCAACAGTGCAGCGCTCCCTCAGTACTGCCCCTCCGACAGTGTAGCACTCCCTCAGTATTGCCCCTCCGACAGTGCAGCGCTCCCTCAGTACTGCCCCTCCGACACTGCGGCGCTCCCTCAGTACTGCCCCTCCGACAGTGCGGCGCTCCCGCAGAACTGCCCCTCCGACACAGCGGCGCTCCCTCAGTACTGCTCCTCCGACAGTGCGGCGGTCCCTCAGTACTGCCCCTCCGACAGTGCGGCGCTCCCTCAGTACTGCCCCTCCGACAGTGCAGCTCTCCCTCAGTACTGCCCCTCCGACAGTGTAGCACTCCCTCAGTACTGCCCCTCTGACAGTGCGGCGCTCCCTCAGTACGGGCCGTCCGACAGTGCAGCACGTTTCAGTACTGCCCCTCCGACAGTGCAGCGCTCCCTCAGTCTTGCCCCTCCAACAGTGCAGCGCTCCCTCAGTATTGCCCCTCCAACAGTGCAGCGCTCCCTCAGTAATGCCCCTCCGATAGTGCAGCACGCCCTCAGTACTGCCCCTGCAACACTGCAGCATGCCCTCAGTACTGCCCCTCTGACAGTGCGGCGCTCCCTCAGTACTGCCCCTCCGACAGAGCGGCGCTCCCTCAGTACTGCTCCTCCGACAGTCAGGCGTTCCCTCAGTACTGCCCCTCCGACAGTGCAGCGCTCCCTCAGTACTGACCATCCGACAGTGCGGCGCTCCCTCAGTACTGCCCATCCGACAGTGCGGCGCTCCCTCAATACTGCCCCTCCGACAATGCAGCGCTCCCTCAGTACTGCCCCTCCGACAGTGCGGCACTCCCTCAGTACTGCCCCTCCGACAATGCGGCGCTCCCTCAGTACTGCCCCTCCGACAGTGCAGCGCTCCCTCAGTACTGCCCCTCCGACAGTGCAGCGCTCCCTCAGAACTGCCCCTCCGACAGTGCAGCTCTCCCTCAGTACTGCCCCTCCGACAGTGTAGCACTCCCTCAGTACTGCCCCTCTGACAGTGCAGCTCTCCCTCAGTACTGCCCCTCCGACAGTGCAGCACGCCCTCAGTACTGCCCCTCCGACAGTGCAGCGCTGCCTCATTACTGCCACTCCAACAGTGCGGCGCTCCCTCAGTAATGCCCCTCCGACAGTGCAGCGCTCCCTCAGTATTGCCCCTCCAACAGTGCGGCGCTCCCTCAGTAATGCCCCTCCGACAGTGCAGCGCTCCCTCAGTATTGCCCCTCCAACAGTGCAGCGCTCCCTCAGTACTGCCCCTCCGACAGTGCGGCGCTCCCTCAGTACTGCCCCTCCGACAGTGCGGCCCTCCTCCAGTACTGCCCCTCCGACAGTGCGGCGCTCCCGCAGTACTGCCCCTCCGACAGTGCGGTGCTCCCTCAGTACTTCCCCTCCGACAGTGCTGTGCTCCCTCACTTTTGACCCTCCGACAGTGCGGCACTCCCTCAGTACTGCCCCTCCGACAGTGCGGCGCTCCCTCGGTACTGCCCCTCCGACAGTGCAGCACTCCCTCAGTACTGCCCCTCCGACAGTGCGGCGCTCCTTCAGTACTGTCACTTCGACAGTGCGGCACTCCCTCAGTACTGCCCCTCCGACAGTGCAGCTCTCCCTCAATACTGCCCCTGCGACAGTGCGGCACTCCCTCATTACTGCCCCTCTAACAGTGCAGCGCTCCCTCAGTACTGCCCCTCCGACAGTGTGGCGCTCCCTCAGTACTGCCCCTCCGTCAGTGCAGCGCTCCCTCAGTACTGCCCCTCCGACAGTGCAGCACGCCCTCAGTACTGTCCCTCCGAAAGCGCAGCGCTGCCACAGTGCTGCTACCCCAACAGTGCGGCGCTCCCTCAGTACTGCCCCTCCGACAGTGCAGCACGCCCTCAGTACTGCCCCTCCGACAGTGCAGCGCTGCCTCATTACTGCCACTCCAACAGTGCGGCGCTCCCTCAGTAATGCCCCTCCGACAGTGCAGCGCTCCCTCAGTATTGCCCCTCCAACAGTGCGGCGCTCCCTCAGTAATGCCCCTCCGACAGTGCAGCGCTCCCTCAGTATTGCCCCTCCAACAGTGCAGCATGCCCTCAGTACTGCCCCTCCAACAGTGCAGCCCTCCTCCAGTACTGCCCCTCCGACAGTGCGGCGCTCCCTCAGTACTGCCCCTCCGACAGTGCAGCTCTCCCTCAATACTGCCCCTGCGACAGTGCGGCACTCCCTCATTACTGCCCCTCGAACAGTGCAGCGCTCCCTCAGTACTGCCCCTCCGACAGTGCGGCGCTCCCTCAGCACTGCCCCTCCGACAGTGCAGCGCTCCCTCAGTACTGCCCCTCCGACAGTGCAGCACTCCCTCAGTACTGCCCCTCCGACAGTGCAGCGCTCCCTCAGTACTGCCCCTCCGACAGTGCGGCGCTCCCTCAGTACTGCCCCTCTGACAGTGCGGCGCTCCCTCAGTACTGGCCCTCCGACAGTGCAGCACGTTTCAGTACTGCCCCTCCGACTGTGCAGCGCTCCCTCAGTATTGCCCCTCCAACAGTGCATCGCTCCCTCAGTAATGCCCCTCCGATAGAGCATCACGTCCTAAGTATTGCCCCTGCAACAGTGCGGCGCTCCCTCAGCACTGGCCCTCCGACAGTGCAGCACGCCCTCAGTACTGTCCCTCAGACAGTGCAGCGCTGCCACAGTACTGCCACCCCAACAGTGCGGCGCTCCCTCAGTACTGCCCCTCCGACAGAGCGACGCTCCCTCAGTACTGCCCCTCCGACAGTGCGGCGCTCCCTCAGTACTGCCCCTCCGAAAGTGCAGCTCTCCCTCAATACTGCCCCTGCGACAGTGCGGCACTCCCTCATTACTGCCCCTCGAACAGTGCAGCGCTCCCTCAGTACTGCCCCTCCGACAGTGCGGCGCTCCCTCAGTACTTCCCCTCCGACAGTGCTGTGCTCCCTCAGTATTGACCCTCTGACAGTGCGGCACTCCCTCAGTACTGCCCCTCCGACAGTGCGGCGCTCCCTCGGTACTGCCCCTCCGACAGTGCAGCACTCCCTCAGTACTGCCCCTCCGACAGTGCGGCGCTCCCTCAGTACTGTCACTTCGACAGTGCGGCACTCCCTCAGTACTGCCCCTCCGACAGTGCAGCTCTCCCTCAATACTGCCCCTGCGACAGTGCGGCACTCCCTCATTACTGCCCCTCGAACAGTGCAGCGCTCCCTCAGTACTGCCCCTCCGACAGTGCGGCGCTCCCTCAGTACTGCCCCTCCGACAGTGCAGCGCTCCCTCAGTACTGCCCCTCCGACAGTGCAGCACTCCCTCAGTACTGCCCCTCCGACAGTGTAGCACTCCCTCAGTACTGCCCCTCTGACAGTGCGGCGCTCCCTCAGTACTGGCCCTCCGACAGTGCAGCACGTTTCAGTACTGCCCCTCCGACTGTGCAGCGCTCCCTCAGTATTGCCCCTCCAACAGTGCATCGCTCCCTCAGTAATGCCCCTCCGATAGAGCATCACGTCCTAAGTATTGCCCCTGCAACAGTGCGGCGCTCCCTCAGCACTGGCCCTCCGACAGTGCAGCACGCCCTCAGTACTGTCCCTCAGACAGTGCAGCGCTGCCACAGTACTGCCACCCCAACAGTGCGGCGCTCCCTCAGTACTGCCCCTCCGACAGAGCGACGCTCCCTCAGTACTGCCCCTCCGACAGTGCGGCGCTCCCTCAGTACTGCCCCTCCGACAGTGCAGCGCTCCCTCAGTACTGCCCCTCCGACAGTGCGGCGCTCCTTCAGTACTTCCCCTCCAACAGTGCGGCGCTCCCTCAGAACTGACCCTCAGACAGTGCAGCGCTCCCTCAGTACTGCGCCTCCTACAGTGCGGCGCTCCCACAGTACTGCCATCCAACTGTGCAGCGCTCGCTCAGTACTGCCCCTCCGACAGTGCGGCGCTCCCTCAGTACTGCCCCTCCAACAGTGCAGCACTCCCTCGGTACTGCCCCTCCGACAGTGCGGCGCTCCCTCGGTACTGCCCCTCCGACAGCACAGCGCTCAATCAGTACTGCCCCCCGACAGTGCGGCGCTCACTCAGTACTGCCCCTCCCACAGTGCAGCACTCCCCCGGTACTGCCCCTCCGACATTGCGGCGCTCCCTCAGTACTGCCCTTCCGACAATGCGGCACTCCCTCAGTACTGCCCCTCCGACAGTGCAGATCTCCCTCAATACTGCCTCTCCGACAGTGCGGCACTCCCTCAGTACTGCCCCGCCAACAATGCAGTGCTCCCTCAGTACTGTCCCTCCGACAGTGCGGCTCTCCCTCAATACTGACCCTCCGACAGTGCGGCGCTCCCTCAGTACTGTCCCTCCGGCAGTGCGGCACTCCCTCAGTACTGCCCCTCCGACAGCGCAGCTCTCCCTCAATACTGCCCCTCCGACAGTGCGGCACTCCCTCAGTACTGCCCCTCCAACAGTGCAGCGCTCCCTCAGTACTGTCCCTCTGACAGTGCGGCGCTCCCTCAGTATTGCCCGTCCGACAGTGCGGCACTCCCTCAGTACTGCCCCTCCAACAGTGCAGCGCTCCCTCAGTACTGCCCCTCCGACAGTGCAGCACTCCCTCAGTACTGCCCCTCCGACAGTGCAGCGCTCCCTCAGTACTGCCCCTCCGACAGTGCAGCTCTCCCTCAGTACTGCCCCTCCGACACTGCAGAGCTCCCTTGGTACTGCCCCTCCGTCAGTGCGGCGCTCTCTCGGTACTGCCCCTCCGACAGTACGGCGCTCCCGCAGTACTGCCCCTCCGACAGAGCGGCGCTCCCTCAGTACTGCTCCTCCGACAGTGCGGCGTTCCCTCAGGACAGCCCCTCCGACAGTGCGGCGCTCCCTCAGTACTGACCATCCGACAGTGCGGCGCTCCCTCAGTACTGCCCCTCCGACAGTGCGGCGCTCCCTCAGTACTGCCCCTCCGACAGTACGGCGCTCCCTCACTACTGCCCCTCCAACAGTGAAGCACTCCCTCGATACTGCCCCTCCGACAGTGCGGCGCTCCTTCGGTACTGCCCCTCCGACAGTACAGCGCTCCCTCAATACTGCCCCCCAACAGTGCGGCGCTCCCTCGGTACTGCCCCTCCGACAGTGCTGCGCTCCCTCATTACTGCCCCTCTGACAGTGCAGTGCTCCCTCAGTACTGCCCCTCCGACAGTGCGGCACTTCCTCAGTACTGCCCCTCCGACAGTGCAGCCCTCCCTCAATACTGCCCCTCCGACAGTGCGGCACTCCCTCAGTACTGCCCCTCAGACAGTGCAGCGCTCCCTCAGTACTGCCCCTCCGACAGAGCAGCTCTCCCTCAGTACTGCCCCTGCGACAGTGTAGCACTCCCTCAGTACTGCCCCTTTGACAGCGCGGCGCTCCCTCATTACTGGCCCTCTGACAGTGCAGCACGCCCTCAGTACTGCCCCTCCGCCAGTGCAGCGCTGCCTCAGTACTGCCACCCCAACAGTGCGGCGCTCCCTCAGTAATGCCCACCCGACAGTGCGGCACGCCCTCAGTACTACCCCTCCGACAGTGCGACGCTCCCTCAGTACTGGCCCTCCGACAGTGCCGCACACCCTCAGTACTGCCCCTCCGACAGTGCAGCGCTCCCTCAGTACTGCCACTCCAACAGTGCGGCGCTCCCTCAGTAATGCCCCTCCGACAGTGCGGCACGCCCTCAGTACTGCCCCTCCGACAGTGCAACGCTCTCGCAGTACTGCCCCTCTGACAGTGCGGCACTCCCTCAGTACTGCCCCTCCGACAGTGAGGCGCTCCCTCAGTACTGCACCTCTGACAGTGCGGCGCTGCCGCAGTACTGCCCCTCCGACAGAGCGGCGCACCCTCAGTACTGACCATCCGACAGTGCGGCGCTCCCTCAGTACTGCCTCTCCAACAGTGTGGCGCTCCCTCACTGCTGCCTCTCCGACAGTGCAGCGCTCTCTTGGTACTGCCCCTCCGACAGTACGGCACTCCCTCAGTACTGCCCCTCCGACAGTGCGGCGCTCCCTCGGTAATGCCCCTCCGACAGTGCGGCGCTCCCTCAGTACTTCCCCTCCGACAGGGTGGTGCTCCCTCAGCACTGCCCCTCCGACAGTGCGGTGCTCCGTCAGTACTTCCCCTCCGACAGTGCTGTGCTCCCTCGGTACTGCCCCTCCGACAGTGCGGCACTCCCTCAGTACTGCCCCTCCGACAGTGCGGCGCTCCCTCAGTACTGCCCCTCCAACAGTGCAGCGCTCCCTCAGTACTGTCCCTCTGACAGTGCGGCGCTCCCTCAGTACTGCCCCTCCAACAGTGCAGCGCTCCCTCAGTACTGTCCCTCTGACAGTGCGGCGCTCCCTCAGTATTGCCCATCCGACACTGCGGCACTCCCTCAGTACTGACCCTCCGACTGTGCAGCGCTCCCTCAGTATTGCCCGTCCAACAGTGCAGCGCTCCCTCAGTAATGCCCCTCCGATAGAGCAGCACGCCCTAAGTATTGCTCCTGCAACAGTGCGGCGCTCCCTCAGTACTGGCCGTCCGACAGTGCAGCGCTCCCTCAGTATTGCCCCTCCAACAGTGCGGCGCTTCCTCAGTAATGCCCCTCCGACAGTGCGGCACGCCCTCAGTGCTGCCCCTCCGACAGTGCGACGCTCCCTCAGTACTGGCCCTCCGGCAGTGCAGCACACCCTCAGTACTGCCCCTCCGACAGTGCAGCTCTCCCTCAGTACTGCCACTCCAACAGTGCGGCACTCCCTCAGTACTGCCCCTCTGACAGTGCGGCGCTCCCTCAGTACTGCCCCTCCGACAGTGCGGCGCTCCCTCAGTACTGCCCCTCCGACAGTGCGGCGCTCCCTCAGTAATGCCCCTCTGACTGTGCGGCGCTCCCTCAGTACTGCCCCTCCGACAGTGCGGCGCTCCCTCGGTATTGCCTCTCCGACAGTGCGGCGCTCCCTCAGTACTGCTCCTCTGACAGTGCGGCGCTCCCTCAGTACTGCCCCTCCGACAGTGCGGCGCTCCCTCAGTACTGCCCCTCCGACAGTGCGGCGCTCCCTCAGTACTGCCCCTCCGACAGTGCGGTGCTCCCTCAGTACTGCCCCTCCGACAGTGCGGCGCTCCCTCAGTACTGCCCCTCTGACAGTGCGGCGCTCCCTCAGTACTGCCCCTCTGACAGTGCGGCGCTCCCTCAGTACTGCCCCTCCGACTGTGCAGCGCTCCCTCAGTATTGCCCGTCCAACAGTGCAGTGCTCCCTCAGTAATGCCCCTCCGATAGAGCAGCACGCCCTAAGTATTGCCCCTGCAACAGTGCGGCGCTCCCTCAGTACTGGCCGTCCGACAGTGCAGCGCTCCCTCAGTACTGCCACTCCGACAGTGCGGCGCTCCCTCAGTAATGCCCCTCCGACAGTGCGGCACGCCCTCAGTGCTGCCCCTCCGCCAGTGCGACGCTCCCTCAGTGCTGGCCCTCCGGCAGTGCAGCACACCCTCAGTACTGCCCCTCCAACAGTGCAGCGCTCCCTCAGTACTGTCCCTCTGACAGTGCGGCGCTCCCTCAGTATTGCCCATCCGACAGTGCGGCACTCCCTCAGTACTGACCCTCCGACTGTGCAGCGCTCCCTCAGTATTGCCCGTCCAACAGTGCAGCGCTCCCTCAGTAATGCCCCTCCGATAGAGCAGCACGCCCTAAGTATTGCTCCTGCAACAGTGCGGCGCTCCCTCAGTACTGGCCGTCCGACAGTGCAGCGCTCCCTCAGTATTGCCCCTCCAACAGTGCGGCGCTCCCTCAGTAATGCCCCTCCGACAGTGCGGCATGCCCTCAGTGCTGCCCCTCCGACAGTGCGATGCTCCCTCAGTACTGGCCCTCCGGCAGTGCAGCACACCCTCAGTACTGCCCCTCCGACAGTGCAGCTCTCCCTCAGTACTGCCACTCCAACAGTGCGGCACTCCCTCAGTACTGCCCCTCTGACAGTGCGGCGCTCCCTCAGTACTGCCCCTCCGACAGTGCGGCGCTCCCTCAGTACTGCCCCTCCGACAGTGCGGCGCTCCCTCAGTACTGCCCCTCTGACTGTGCGGCGCTCCCTCAGTACTGCCCCTCCGACAGTGCGGCGCTCCCTCGGTATTGCCTCTCCGACAGTGCGGCGCTCCCTCAGTACTGCTCCTCTGACAGTGCGGCGCTCCCTCAGTACTGCCCCTCCGACAGTGCGGCGCTCCCTCAGTACTGCCCCTCCGACAGTGCGGCGCTCCCTCAGTACTGCCCCTCCGACAGTGCGGTGCTCCCTCAGTACTGCCCCTCCGACAGTGCGGCGCTCCCTCAGTACTGCCCCTCTGACAGTGCGGCGCTCCCTCAGTACTGCCCCTCTGACAGTGCGGCGCTCCCTCAGTACTGCCTCTCCGACTGTGCAGCGCTCCCTCAGTATTGCCCGTCCAACAGTGCAGTGCTCCCTCAGTAATGCCCCTCCGATAGAGCAGCACGCCCTAAGTATTGCCCCTGCAACAGTGCGGCGCTCCCTCAGTACTGGCCGTCCGACAGTGCAGCGCTCCCTCAGTACTGCCACTCCGACAGTGCAGCGCTCCCTCAGTAATGCCCCTCCGACAGTGCGGCACGCCCTCAGTGCTGCCCCTCCGCCAGTGCGACGCTCCCTCAGTGCTGGCCCTCCGGCAGTGCAGCACACCCTCAGTACTGCCCGTCCGACAGTGCAGCGCTCCCTCAGTACTGCCACTCCAACAGTGCAGCACTCCCTCAGTACTGCCCCTCTGACAGTGCGGCGCTCCCTCAGTACTGCCCCTCCGACAGTACGGCGCTCCCTCACTACTGCCCCTCCAACAGTGCAGCACTCCCTCGGTACTGCCCCTCCTTCAGTGCGGCGCTCCCTCGGTACTGCCCCTCCGACAGTGCTGCGCTCCCTCAGTACTGCCCCTCCGACAGTGCAGTGCTCCCTCAGTACTGCCCCTCCGACAGTGCGGCACTGCCTCAGTACTGCCCCTCCGACAGTGCAGCCCTCCCTCAATACTGCCCCTCCGACAGTGCGGCACTCCCTCAGTACTGCCCCTCAGACAGTGCAGCGCTCCCTCAGTACTGCCCCTCCGACAGTGCAGCTCTCCCTCAGTACTGCCCCTCCGACAGTGTAGCACTCCCTCAGTACTGCCCCTCTGACAGTGCGGCGCTCCCTCATTACTGGCCCTCCGACAGTGCAGCACGCCCTCAGTACTGCCCCTCCGACAGTGCAGCGCTGCCTCAGTAATGCCACTCCAACAGTGCGGCGCTCCCTCAGTAATGCCCCTCCGACAGTGCGGCACACCCTCAGTGCTGCCCCTCCGACAGTGCGACGCTCCCTCAGTACTGGCCCTCCGACAGTGCAGCGCTCCCTCAGTACTGGCCCTCCGACAGTGCAGCACACCCTCAGTACTGCCCCTCCGACAGTGTAGCGCTCCCTCAGTACTGCCCCTCTGACAGTGCGGTGCTCCCTCAGTAATGCCCCTCCGACAGTGCGGCATGCCCTCAGTACTGCCCCTCCGACAGTGCGGCGCTCCCTCAGCACTGCCCCTCTGAGAGTGCGGCACTCCCTCAGTACTGCCCCTCTGACAGTGCAGCACGCCCTCAATACTGCCCCTCCGACAGTGCAGCGCTTCCTCAGTACTGCCGCTCCAACAGTGCAGTGCTCCCTCAGTACTGATCCTCTGACAGTGCGGCGCTCCCTCAGTACTGGCCCTCCGACAGTGCAGCACGCCCTCAGTACTGCTCCTCCGACAGTGCAGCGCTGCCTCAGTACTGCCACCCCAACAGTGCGGCGCTCCCTCAGTAATGCCCACCCGACAGTGCGGCACACCCTCAGTACTACCCCTCCGACAGTGCGACGCTCCCTCAGTACTGGCCCTCCGACAGTGCAGCACACCCTCAGTACTGCCCCTCCGACAGTGCAGCGCTCCCTCAGTACTGCCACTCCAACAGTGCGGCGCTCCCTCAGTAATGCCCCTCCGACATTGCGGCACGCCCTCAGTACTGCCCCTCCGACAGTGCGACGCTCCCGCAGTACTGCCCCTCCGACAGTGCGGCACTCCCTCAGTACTACCCCTCCGACAGTGAGGCGCTCCCTCAGTACTGCACCTCTGCCAGTGCGGCGCTGCCGCAGTACTGCCCCTCTGACAGAGCGGCGCTCCCTCAGTACTGCTTCTCCGACAGTGCGGCATTCCCTCAGTACTGCCCTATCCGACAATGCGGCGCACCCTCAGTACTGACCATCCGACAGTGCGGCGCTCCCTCAGTACTGCCTCTCCGACAGTGCGGCGCTCCCTCAGTACTGCCCCTCCGACAGTGCAGCGCTCCCTCAGTACTGCCCCTCCGACACTGCAGAGCTCCCTTGGTACTGCCCCTCCGTCAGTGCGGCGCTCTCTCGGTACTGCCCCTCCGACAGTACGGCCCTCCCTCAGTACTGCCCCTCCGACAGTGCGGCGCTCCCTCGGTAATGCCCCTCCGACAGTGCGGCGCTCCCTCAGTACTTCCCCTCCGACAGTGTGGTGCTCCCTCAGTACTGCCCCTCCGACAGTGCGGTGCTCCCTCAGTACTTCCCCTCCGACAGTGCTGTGCTCCCTCAGTACTGCCCCTCCGACAGTGCGGCACTCCCTCAGTACTGCCCCTCCGACAGTGCGGCGCTCCCTCAGTACTGTCCCTCCGACAGTGCGGCATTCCCTCAGCACTGCCCCTCCAACAGTGCAGCTCTCCCTCAATACTGCCCCTCCGACAGTGCGGCACTCCCTCAGTACTGCCCCTCCAACAGTGCAGCGCTCCCTCAGTACTGTCCCTCTGACAGTGCGGCGCTCCCTCAGTATTGCCCGTCCGACAGTGCGGCACTCCCTCAGTACTGCCCCTCCAGCAGTGCAGCGCTCCCTCAGTACTGCCCCTCCGACAGTGCAGCACTCCCTCAGTACTGCCCCTCCGACAGTGCAGCGCTCCCTCAGTACTGCCCCTCTGACAGTGCGGCACTCCCTCAGTACTGCCCCTCTGACAGTGCAGCACGCCCTCAATACTGCCCCTCCGACAGTGCAGCGCTTCCTCAGTACTGCCGCTCCAACAGTGCAGTGCTCCCTCAGTACTGATCCTCTGACAGTGCGGCGCTCCCTCAGTACTGGCCCTCCGACAGTGCAGCACGCCCTCAGTACTGCTCCTCCGACAGTGCAGCGCTGCCTCAGTACTGCCACCCCAACAGTGCGGCGCTCCCTCAGTAATGCCCACCCGACAGTGCGGCACACCCTCAGTACTACCCCTCCGACAGTGCGACGCTCCCTCAGTACTGGCCCTCCGACTGTGCAGCACGTTTCAGTACTGCCCCTCCGACTGTGCATCGCTCCCTCAGTATTGCCCGTCCAACAGTGCAGCGCTCCCTCAGTAATGCCCCTCCGATAGAGCAGCACGCCCTAAGTATTGCCCCTGCAACAGTGCGGCGCTCCCTCAGTACTGGCCGTCCGACAGTGCAGCGCTCCCTCAGTAATGCCCCTCCGACAGTGCGGCACGCCCTCAGTGCTGCCCCTCCGACAGTGCGACGCTCCCTCAGTACTGGCCCTCCGGCAGTGCAGCACACCCTCAGTACTGCCCCTCCAACAGTGCGGCGCTCCCTCAGTACTGCCCCTCCGACAGTGCGGCGCTCCCTCAGTACTGCCCCTCCGACAGTGCGGCGCTCCCTCAGTACTGCCCCTCCGACAGTGCGGCGCTCCCTCAGTACTGCCCCTCCGACAGTGCGGCACTCCCTCAATACTGCCCCTCCGACAGTGCGGCGCTCCCTCAGCACTGCCCCTCTGACAGTGCGGCACTCCCTCAGTACTGCCCCTCTGACAGTGCAGCACGCCCTCAATACTGCCCCTCCGACAGTGCAGCGCTTCCTCAGTACTGCCGCTCCAACAGTGCAGTGCTCCCTCAGTACTGATCCTCTGACAGTGCAGCACGCCCTCAGTACTGCCCCTCCGACAGTGCAGCGCTGCCTCAGTACTGCCACCCCAACAGTGCGGCGCTCCCTCAGTAATGCCCACCCGACAGTGCGGCACGCCCTCAGTACTACCCCTCCGACAGTGCGACGCTCCCTCAGTACTGGCCCTCCGACATTGCGGCACGCCCTCAGTACTGCCCCTCCGACAGTGCGACGCTCCCGCAGTACTGCCCCTCCGACAGTGCGGCACTCCCTCAGTACTGCCCCTCCGACAGTGAGGCGCTCCCTCAGTACTGCACCTCTGACAGTGCGGCGCTGCCGCAGTACTGCCCCTCTGACAGAGCGGCGCTCCCTCAGTACTGCTTCTCCGACAGTGCGGCGTTCCCTCAGTACTGCCCTATCCGACAATGCGGCGCACCCTCAGTACTGACCATCCGACAGTGCGGCGCTCCCTCAGTACTGCCTCTCCGACAGTGCGGCGCTCCCTAAGTACTGCCCCTCCGACAGTGCAGCGCTCCCTCAGTACTGCCCCTCCAACACTGCAGAGCTCCCTTGGTACTGCCCCTCCGTCAGTGCGGCGCTCTCTCGGTACTGCCCCTCCGACAGTACGGCACTCCCTCAGTACTGCCCCTCCGACAGTGCGGCGCTCCCTCGGTAATGCCCCTCCGACAGTGCGGCGCTCCCTCAGTACTTCCCCTCCGACAGTGTGGTGCTCCCTCAGTATTGACCCTCAGACAGTGCGGCGCTCCCTCAGTACTGCCCCTCCGACAGTGCGGTGCTCCCTCAGTACTTCCCCTCCGACAGTGCTGTGCTCCCTCAGTACTGCCCCTCCGACAGTGCGGCACTCCCTCAGTACTGCCCCTCCGACAGTGCGGCGCTCCCTCAGTACTGTCCCTCCGACAGTGCGGCACTCCCTCAGTACTGCCCCTCCAACAGTGCAGCTCTCCCTCAATACTGCCCCTCCGACAGTGCGGCACTCCCTCAGTACTGCCCCTCCAACAGTGCAGCGCTCCCTCAGTACTGTCCCTCTGACAGTGCGGCGCTCCCTCAGTATTGCCCGTCCGACAGTGCGGCACTCCCTCAGTACTGCCCCTCCAGCAGTGCAGCGCTCCCTCAGTGCTGCCCCTCCGACAGTGCAGCACTCCCTCAGTACTGCCCCTCCGACAGTGCAGCGCTCCCTCAGTACTGCCCCTCTGACAGTGCGGCGCTCCCTCAGTACTGGCCCTCCGACAGTGCAGCACGTTTCAGTACTGCCCCTCCGACTGTGCATCGCTCCCTCAGTATTGCCCGTCCAACAGTGCAGCGCTCCCTCAGTAATGCCCCTCCGATAGAGCAGCACGCCCTAAGTATTGCCCCTGCAACAGTGCGGCGCTCCCTCAGTACTGGCCGTCCGACAGTGCAGCGCTCCCTCAGTAATGCCCCTCCGACAGTGCGGCACGCCCTCAGTGCTGCCCCTCCGACAGTGCGACGCTCCCTCAGTACTGGCCCTCCGGCAGTGCAGCACACCCTCAGTACTGCCCCTCCGACAGTGCAGCTCTCCCTCAGTACTGCCACTCCAACAGTGCGGCACTCCCTCAGTACTGCCCCTCTGACAGTGCGGCGCTC
This sequence comes from Somniosus microcephalus, assembly GCF_052327205.1. Lineage (NCBI taxonomy): Eukaryota > Metazoa > Chordata > Chondrichthyes > Squaliformes > Somniosidae > Somniosus > Somniosus microcephalus. Next base: position 53,911,111 of record NW_028225182.1, on the reverse strand, counting down.
CCTCAGTACTGCCCCTCCGACAGTGCGGCGCTCCCTCAGTACTGCCCCTCCGACAGTGCGGCGCTCCCTCAGTACTGCCCCTCCGAAAGTGCGGCGCTCCCTCAGTACTGCCCCTCTGACTGTGCGGCGCTCCCTCAGTACTGCCCCTCCAACAGTGCGGCGCTCCCTCGGTATTGCCTCTCCGACAGTGCGGCGCTCCCTCAGTACTGCTCCTCCGACAGTGCGGCGCTCCCTCAGTACTGCCCCTCTGACAGTGCGGCGCTCCCTCAGTACTGGCCCTCCGACAGTGCAGCACGTTTCAGTACTGCCCCTCCGACTGCAGCGCTCCCTCAGTATTGCCCGTCCAACAGTGCAACGCTCCCTCAGTAATGCCCCTCCGATAGAGCAGCACGCCCTAAGTATTGCCCCTGCAACAGTGCGGCGCTCCCTCAGTACTGGCCGTCCGACAGTGCAGCGCTCCCTCAGTACTGCCCCTCCGACAGTGCGGCGCTCCCTCAGTAATGCCCCTCCGACAGTGCGGCACGCCCTCAGTGCTGCCCCTCCGACAGTGCGACGCTCCCTCAGTACTGGCCCTCCGGCAGTGCAGCACACCCTCAGTACTGCCCCTCCGACAGTGCAGCGCTCCCTCAGTACTGCCACTCCAACAGTGCGGCACTCCCTCAGTTCTGCCCCTCTGACAGTGCAGCGCTCCCTCAGTACTGCCCCTCCGACAGTGCGGCGCTCCCTCAGTACTGCCCCTCCGACAGTGCGGTGCTCCCTCAGTACTGCCCCTCCGACAGTGCGGCGCTCCCTCAGTACTGCCCCTCCGACAGTGCGGCGCTCCCTCAGTACTGCCCCTCTGACTGTGCGGCGCTCCCTCAGTACTGCCCCTCCGACAGTGCGGCGCTCCCTCAGTATTGCCTCTCCGACAGTGCGGCGCTCCCTCAGTACTGCTCCTCCGACAGTGCGGCGCTCCCTCAGTACTGCCCCTCCGACAGTGCGGCGCTCCCTCAGTACTGCCCTTCCGACAGTGCGGCGCTCCCTCAGTACTGCCCCTCCGACAGTGCGGTGCTCCCTCAGTACTGCCCCTCCAACAGTGCGGCGCTCCCTCAGTACTGCCCCTCTGACAGTGCGGCGCTCCCTCAGTACTGCCCCTCTGACAGTGCGGCGCTCCCTCAGTACTGCCCCTCTGACAGTGCGGCGCTCCCTCAGTAATGCCCCTCCGACAGTGCGGCACTCCCTCAGTACTGCCCCTCCGACAGTGCGGCGCTCCCTCAGTACTGCCCCTCCAACAGTGCGGCGCTCCCTCAGTACTGCCCCTCCAACAGTGCGGCGCTCCCTCAGTACTGCCCCTCTGACAGTGCGGCGCTCCCTCAGTACTGCCCCTCTGACAGTGCGGCGCTCCCTCAGTAATGCCCCTCCGACAGTGCGGCACTCCCTCAGTACTGCGCTCCGACAGTGCGGCGCTCCCTCAGTACTGGCACTGGGGAGTGTCGGCCTCGATTATGGGGCTCAAGTCTCTGGAGTGGGGGCTCGAACCCACGACCTTCTGTAGTTAACCGGGATTAATAGGTTCTGGGACGTTACTCTGTGCGCACGCCTGGCTGGAGCTTGACCAGGAAGAGCTGGATGAGAACAAACAGAGGTCAGAAACAATCGGAGAAATGTTGCGTTTCTAGGCAGTGACAGCCCTCTGAGTGCTGAATCCCAGAATGGAATGACATCAATAGTCCATTAACACATGGTGACGCTTATATTATGTGACTCCAGTCATTAATGAGAGGTGAAGGGAACACACTAATGGATCTCGCTGAATCACTCAAGCTGTCCTTCCGCTGTTTAATCCCCTCCCCCACCCCATTTCCCTCCCGCTTCCTGGCACGTGCTGCGGTATACAATCCCACCGGCTGCTCCCGTCCTCTCCATGCCTCGCCCAAGCGAGATTTCCTTTCGGCGCGAGCCCCAGCCACCGGCTATTCGACTGCAGGAGGCATCGCCGCCGCCCCTCTTCTCACGCCCAGCCAATCCTGACCGGTTCCCCCCCCGCCACCCCACCGCCGCACCGCTCCTCCCTCCTTCAGCCAGGAGCGACAAGGCCTCATGGCAAGCTGACATACCCGGCCTGACCGCCACCATCCCCACCTGGGCCCGGCGGCGGTGGGGTGTGGCACTTTCGAGTCAGGATCCGGCAGAGTTCTCACTGCCTGTTCGAATCTCCCAATCGGTCCTTCGTTTTTTTAATCAGCCGGCACGACCGCCAACATGCGCCACAAAAAAAACCAAAAAGGGAGCGCGGAGCGGTTCGAAGCCGAGCTGCTGGGAAGCGAGAGAGCCTCGCGATGGAAAATACAAGACGTGCCGAGAGTAACACCCCCTTGCCCACCCCCCGACCAACCAACCACCGACAGGTTCCACTAGCAGCGAGAAGAGAAACCAGCCTTACCTTGTGAAAGGGGTCGCGAGGTCGAGCGGTCCGCTGTGTCTGCGTGCACGCGCACGCGCGGAGGTTTTATCAAATCTGCGATCCCCGGGCGGCGTCTCGGTTTCAGAATGGCCCAGGCAGCTGAGGCGACATACCGAACGGAGCCTGTGCGGGAACAGGAGGAAAGGAGACAGACAGGGAGAGGGAGAGAGAGAGAGAGAGAGAGACACACACAGTTAGTCCGAGAATGCAGCATCTTTGTTCCGTTGGCGCTAGGCCACGCGCGGCGCCAGTGAGTGAGCGAGCATCGGAAATTTAAAAAAAACGGCCGGCCTGTCTGTTTAAGTTTGGACAGGGAGAGCCCGGATGTGCGGTGTCTCTTTCCACCAACCCCCACTCCTCCTCCCCTCCACTTACCCCCTCTCGCTCCCCGCACCCCCTTGGCCTCTGCCCTGCTCTCGAAACACGGGGGGGCGCGCGGGTCCGTAGAGTGCCCGTCTCGCCCGCTCGCCCTGCTCCTTCCGCGCTCAGAACCTCGGGCCTGACGCACGGATTAAAAATAAAAAGACAGAAAAACAAAATCCGCTGCTGGGAAAGAGAGCTATTTATTTTTTCACCCCCCCCCCCCTTGCCACGGCACTCAATCACATGACTGCACGCCTTATCAACAGTAATCGTATAACCCACCCCCCGCACCCCGAATCCCTCGCCCTGCTCAATTCAAACCCGCAACCTCTCCCCCCGCACCCCCTCCTCCCGCCCCCCGCCCCCCCCCCCCCGACTAGATATGTACCCCAACATTGACAAATGGAAACAGGGCTGTGGAGAGTTTGCTTGGAGGGCAGAGAGGGGAGGGGAGGGGAGGGGAGAGGAGGGGGGGGAGCGGTGATCCAGAGAACTCACCATGGCCAAAACACCAGAGCGTCATCAGATGAGCAGCCTTGTGTGTGTATGTGTGTATGTTTTCGAAAAGAGAGAAATGTTTCCCTTCCTTCGAGCTCGACGGGTCCGCGCAGTTACTCTGCTTTGCTAAAGCAGGACCGAGTAAAACTGTGTGCGTTTGGGAGGAGAGAGAGAGTCATCGCAATGCCCTTAGACTGGCAAAGCCTTACTGCCCCCGCCCGCGCCCCCCCCGCCGCCCGTCCCCCAATTTCATACCAGTCTAACGGACAAACAGACCCAAGACGATTCTTTAAAGACTAGATATATATATATCATTTTTTTTTTAATATATTACCCGGCGCAGCGAGATTGCAGCCCCCCCCCCCGCCACCCGCCCACCCACCGCCTCTACGCCCACCGCTCCCTCCCTGCTCACCCGGCACGTCCCCCGCGCTGGTCTCACCTGCATCTTGTCCGGCCGGCAAAGTCCGTGGCTGTCTGGCACCACAATATGGAGGCTGCTCTCCCCTATCCTTCTCATACTAAGGTTCTGGCAGTGTCTCTGCACTTGCGTGTTCACTCTCCCCGTGACATCATCAAGGTCTGTGCTGATGTTGGTAACTTTGTTGAGAGAGCGAGAGAGAGAGAGAGAGAGAGAGAGAAAATAATCGAGGCGGATTGAAATCCAGAGAGAGAGCGAGAGAGAGAGAGAGAGAGGAGGGGGGTGGGGGGAGAGATTGAGACAGTGAAGATTGTTTTCAGTGCGTGCGTCTGTGTGTGTTTTTGTAATATACCAAATGGCGAGGCCCTAATTACTTTCTTGCTGTGTGAATAGCGAGCCTGTAAGCAAGCTCCTTCCTCCCCTCTCCCTCTCTCTCGCTCCCTCCCTCCTTGCTAGCTTCCACCAGCCAATGTCTGATCGCTGCCAAGCATTGTACTGGAGGCTGCAGTCTGGCACACACGCAGAATTTGAAGAATCCTGTCGCACTCAAAAGCTCAGCGAAAAAAGGCAAGGCAGAGAGAGCGAAGGGATATAAACACACACACACGACTCTCTGCGAGACAGGCTCTTAAAGCTGTCTCGCTCTCCTCCTCCTTTCCAATGCTTTGCAAATCGAGTAGGCCACAGAGAGAGAGAGGAGAAAGAGGCCCAACAACACAGGGCAAGGAAAGCTTCGAATGGTCTATTCCACACGGACCCCGTCCATTTTTATTTTTTTTTTGTAAACAAGTGGAAAGTCGCCTCGGTGCTTGTTTTATTTTATTTTTCCCTTTCTGCTGCCAGGTTTTTTTTTTCCTGGCAAAGCACCTTGAAGTCGAAGGCAAAAAAAAAACATTCACACCAAGGTCGGCCGAGGTCGCATCCACCATCCGGCTCGGTAATTGCCCTCTGGTCGCCCAGGCAACCGGGGTCAGGTTGGCTCGGGCGCCAGAGATTTTCGCCTGGCTCGTGAGCGGCCCTCGTGACTCCGGCGCCTGCCTTCTCACAACCCCCTCCCACTCTCCCCACCGCTCTCCCAGACCTGCCGGCAGAGGTGGGGTTTGATGGAGGCTGGCGGCTCCTTCGGGGTACGGGGGGAGGGGTGGGGGCGGAGGGAGGGAGGGGAGGGTCGAGGTACGGGGTCACCGGGGCAGGCGCAGTGGCGGGGGGGGGTGGGGTTGGGGTACAAGAACAAACGACTCGCGTTTATACCGCGTCCTTTCACGACCACCGGACGTCCCAACGTGCTTCACAACCAATAAAACACTTTATTTGAAGTGTGGTCACTGTTGTAATGTAGGAAACGGGGCAGCCAATTTGCGCACAGCAAGCTCCCACAAGCAGCAATGTGATAATGACCAGATCATCTGTTTTTAGTGATGTTGGTTGAGGGATAAATATTGGCCCCAGGACACCAGGGAGAACTCCCCTCTGCTCTTCTTCGAAATAGTGGCCCTGGGATCCTTTACATCGACCAGAGAGAGCAGACGCGGCCTCGGGTTAATGTCTCATCCAAAAGATGGCATCTCAGACAGTACGGCACTCCTTCAGTGCTGCCCCTCCAACAGTGCAGCGCTCCCTCAGTACTGCCCCTCCGACACTGCGGCGCTCCCACAGTACTGCCCCTCCGACAGTGCGGCGCTCCATCAGTACTGCCCCTCCGACAGTGCAGCGCTCCCTCAGTACTGCCCCTCCAACAGTGCAGCGTTCCCTCAGTACTGCCCCTCCGACAGTGCAGCGCTCCCTCAGTACTGCCCCTCCAACAGTGCAGCGTTCCCTCAGTACTGCCCCTCCGACAGTGCGGTGCTCCCTCAGTACTGCCCCTCCGACAGTGCAGCGCTCCCTCAGTACTGCCCCTCCAACAGTGCAGCGTTCCCTCAGTACTGCCCCTCCGACAGTGCGGTGCTCCCTCAGTACTGTCCCTCCGACAGTGCAGTGCTCCCTCAGTACTGCCCCTCCTACAGTGCGGCACTCCCTCAGTACTGCCCCTTCAACAGTGCAGCACTCCCTCAGTACTGCCGCTCCGACATTTCAGCGCTCCCTCAGTACTGCTCCTCCGACAGTGCGGCGCTCCCTCAGTACTGCCCCTCCGACAGTGCGACGCTCCATCAGTACTGCCCCTCCTACAGTGCGGCACTCCCTCAGTACTGCCCCTCCAACAGTGCAGCACTCCCTCAGTACTGCCCCTCCGACACTGCGGCGCTCCCACAGTACTGCCCCTCCGACAGTGCGGCGCTCCATCAGTACTGCCCCTCCGACAGTGCAGCGCTCCCTCAGTACTGCCCCTCCGATAGTGCAGCGCTCCCTCAGTACTGCCCCTCCGACACTGCGGCGCTCCCACAGTACTGCCCCTCCGACAGTGCGGCGCTCCATCAGTACTGCCCCTCCGACAGTGCAGCGCTCCCTCAGTACTGCCCCTCCGACAGTGCAGCGTTCCCTCAGTACTGCCCCTCCGACAGTGCGGTGCTCCCTCAGTACTGGCCCTCCGACAGTGCAGTGCTCCCTCAGTACTGCCCCTCCGACAGTGCAGCGCTCCGTCAGTACCGCCCCTCCGACAGTGCAGCACTCCCTCAGTACTGCCGCTCCGACATTTCAGCGCTCCCTCAGTACTGCCCCTCTGAGAGTGCTGCGCTCCCTCAGTACTGCTCCTCCGACAGTGCGGCGCTCCCTCAGTACTGCCCCTCCGACAGTGCGACGCTCCTTCAGTACTGCCCCTCCTACACTGCGGCACTCCCTCAGTACTGCCCCTCCGACAGTTCCGTATTCCCTCAGTACTGTCCCTCTGACAGTGCGGCGCTCCCTCAGTACTGCCCCTCTGACAGTGCAGCGCTCCCTCAGTACTGACCCTCCGACAGTGCGGCACTCCCTCAGTGCTGCCCCTCCGACACTGCAGCACTCCCTCAGTACTGCCACTCCGACAGTGCAGCGCTCCCTCAGTGCTGGCCCTCTGAGAGTGCTGCGCTCCCTCAGTACTGCCCCTCCGACAGTGCGGCACTCCCTCAGTACTGCTCCTCCGAGAGTGCGGCGCTCCCTCAGTACTGCCCCTCCGACACTGCGGCGCTCCCACAGTACTGCCCCTCCGACAGTGCGGCACTCCCTCAGTACTGCCCCTCCGACAGTGCGGCGCTCCCTCAATACTGCCCCTCAATACTGCCTCAATACTGCCCCTGCGACAGTGTGGCGCTCCCTCAGTACTGCCCCTCCGACAGTGCAGCGCTCCCTCAGTACTGCCTCTCTGACAGTTCGGCGCTCCCTCAATACTGCCCCTCCGACAGTGCAGCGCTCCCTCAGTACTGCCCCTCCAACAGTGCAGCACTCCCTCAGTACTGCCCCTCCAACAGCGCAGCACTCCCTCAGTACGGCCCCTCCGACAGTGCGGCGCTCCCTCAGTATTGCCCCTCCGACAGTGCGGCGCTCCCTCAGTACTGCCCCTCCGACTGTGCGGCGCTCCCTCAGTACTGCCCCTCCGACAGTGCGGCGCTCCCTCAGTACTGCCCCTCCGACAGTGCGACGCTCCCTCAGTACTGCCCCTCCGACACTGCAGCGCTCCCTCAGTACTGCCCCTCCGACAGTGTGGCTCTCCCTCAGTACTGCCCCTCCGACAGTGCGGCGCTCCCTCAGTACTGCGCCACCGACAGTGCGACGCTCCCTCAGTACTGCCCCTCTGACAGGGCGACGCTCCCTCAGTACTGCCCCTCCCACAGTGCGGCGCTCCCTCAGTACTGCCCCTCCGACAGTGCGGCGCTCCCTCAGTACTGTCCCTCCGACAGTGCGGCGCTCCTTCAGTACTGCCCCTCCGACAGTGCGGCGCTCCCTCAGTACTGCCCCTCCGACAGTGCGGCGCTCCCTCAGTGCCGACCCTCCGACAGTGCGGTGCTCCCTCAGTACTGACCCTCCGACAGTGCGGCCCTCCCTCAGTACTGCCGCTCTGACAGTGCGGCACTCCCTCAGTACTGCCCCTCCGACAGTGCGGCGCTCCCTCAGTACTGCCCCTCTGAAACTGAGGCACTCCCTCAGTACTGCCCCTCCGACAGTGTGGCGCTCCCTCAGTACTGCCCCTCCGACAGTGTGGCGCTCCCTCAGTACTGCCCCTGACAGTGCGGCGCTCCCTCAGTACTGCCCCTCCGACAGTCCGGCGCTCCCTCAGTACTGCACTGGGAGAGTAAGCCTCGATAAGTGTCTCTGGAGTGGGACTTTAACCCGTGACCTTCTGATTCACATGCGAGAGGTAGTGCAGACACTGAGGTCAATAGGTGAGCATCAATTTTACAAAATATATTTTGATTGAGTGAATCTTTACCACTGGAAGAGAGTCTCTAATACGGCTCTGGGGTGTGGGGATTGTTGGGGTATGCAGAAGGCCCTCCAGTAGAAGAGCTTGTGTTTATCTTGGCTCCCGGTGAAGTGAATCCACCCCCTTACATTGTGGGCCAGGTTCCAGAGAGCTAGTTTCAGCTGACAATCCACTGTGTATCTAATCCGTGCTGTACATGCCCTGGGAGTGTTTGATGGGACAGTGTAGAGGGAGCTTTACTCTGTATCTAACCCGTACTGTACCTGCCCTGGGAGTGTTTGATGGGACAGTGTAGAGGGAGCTTTACTCTGTATCTAACCCGTGCTGTAGCTGCCCTGGGAGTGTTTGATGGGACAGTGTAGAGGTAGCTTTACTCTGTATCTAACCCGTGCTGTACCTGCCCTGGGAATGTTTGATGGGACAGTGCAGAGGGAGATTTACTCTGTATCTAACCCGTGCTGTACCTGCCCTGGGAGTGTTTGATTGGGACAGTGTAGAGGGAGCTTTACTCTGTATCTAACCCGTGCTGTACCTGCCCTGGGAGTGTCTGATGGGACAGTGTAGAGGGAGCTTTACTCTGTATCTAACCCGTGCTCTACCTGCCCTGGGAGTGTTTGATGGGGCAGTGTAGATGGATCTTTACTCTGTATCTAACCCGTGCTGTAGCTGCCCTGGGAGTGTTTGATGGGACAGTGTAGATGGATTTTTACTCTGTATCTAATCCGTGCTGTACCTGCCCAGGGAGTGTTTGATGGGACAGTGTAGAGGGAGCTATACTCTGTATCTAACCCGCGCTGTACCTACCCTGGGAGTGTTTGATGGGACAGTGTAGAGAGAGCTTTGCTCTGTATCTAACCCGTGCTGTACCTGCCCTGTGAGTGTTTCATGGGACAGTGTAGAGAGAACTTTACTCTGGATCTAACCCGTGCTGTACCTGCCCTGGGAGTGTTTGATGGGACAGTGTAGAGGGAGCTTTACTCTGTATCTAACCCGCACTGTACCTACCCTGGGAGTGTTTGATGGGACAGTGTAGAGGGAGCTTTACTCTGTATCTAACCCGTGCTGTACCTGCCCTGGGAGTGTTTGATGGCACAGTGTAGAGGGAGCTTTACTCTGTATCTAACCCATGCTGTACCTGCCCTGGGAGTGTTTGATGGGACAGTGTAGATGGATCTTTACTCTGTATCTAACCCGTGCTGTACCTGCCCTGGGAGTGTTTGATGGGACAGTGTAGAGAGAGCTTTACTCTGGATCTAACCCGTGCTGTACCTGCCCTGGGAGTGTTTGATGGGACAGTGTAGAGGGAGCTTTACTCTGTATCTAACCCGCACTGTACCTACCCTGGGAGTGTTTGATGGGACAGTGTAGAGGGAGCTTTACTCTGTATCTAACCCGTGCTGTACCTGCCCTGGGAGTGTGTGATGGGACAGTGTAGAGGCAGCTTTACTCTGTATCTAACCCGTGCTGTACCTGCCCTGGGAGTGTTTGATGGGACGGTGTAGATGGATCTTTACTCTGTATCTTACCCGTGCTGTACCTGCCCTGGGAGTGTTTGATGGGACAGTGTAGAGGGAGCTTTACTCTGTATCTAACCCGTGCTGTACCTGCCCTGGGAGTGTTTGATGGGACAGTGTAGATGGATCTTTACTCTGTATCTAATCCGTGCTGTACCTGGCCTGGGAGTGTTTGATGGGACAGTGTAGCGCAGCTTTACTCTGTATCTAACCCGCGCTGTACCTACCCTGGGAGTGTTTGATGGGAGAGTGTAGAGGGAGCTTTACTCTGTATCTAACCCGTGCTGTACCTGCCCTGGGAGTGTTTGATGGGACAGTGTAGATGGACCTTTACTCTGTATCTAACCCCGTGCTGTACCTGCCCTGGGAGTGTTTGATGGGACAGTGTAGAGGGAGCGAAACTCTGTATCTAACCTGTGCTGTACCTGCCCTGGAAATGTTTGATGGGACAGTGTGGAGGGAGCTTTACTCTGTATCTAACCCCGTGCTGTACCTGCCCTGGGAGTGTTTGATTGGGACAGTGTAGAGGGAGCTTTACTCTGTATCTAACCCGTGCTGTACCTGCCCTGGGAGTGTTTGATGGGGCAGTGCAGAGGGAGCTTTACTCTGTATATAACCCGTGCTGTACCTGCCCTGGGAGTGTTTGATGGGACAGTGTAGAGGGAGCTTTACTCTGTATCTAACCCGCACTGTACCTACCCTGGGAGTGTTTGATGGGACAGTGTAGAGGGAGCTTTACTCTGTATCTAACCCGTGCTGTACCTGCCCTGGGAGTGTTTGATGGCACAGTGTAGAGGGAGCTTTACTCTGTATCTAACCCGTGCTGTACCTACCCTGGGAGTGTTTGATGGGACAGTGTAGATGGATCTTTACTCTGTATCTAACCCGTGCTGTACCTGCCCTGGGAGTGTTTGATGGGACAGTGTAGAGGGAGCTTTACTCTGGATCTAACCCGTGCTGTACCTGCCCTGGGAGTGTTTGATGGGAGAGTGTAGAGGGAGCTTTACTCTGTATCTAACCCGCACTGTACCTACCCTGTGAGTGTTTGATGGGACAGTGTAGAGGGAGCTTTACTCTGTATCTAACCCGTGCTGTACCTGCCCTGGGAGTGTTTGATGGGACAGTGTAGAGGCAGCTTTACTCTGCATCTAACCCGTGCTGTACCTGCCCTGGGAGTGTTTGATGGGACAGTGTAGATGGATCTTTACTCTGTATCTAACCCGTGCTGTACCTGCCCTGGGAGTGTTTGATGGGACAGTGTAGAGGGAGCTTTACTCTGTATCTAACCCATGCTGTACCTGCCCTGGGAGTGTTTGATGGGACAGTGTAGAGGGAGCTTTGCTCTGTATCTAACCCGTGCTGTACCTGCCCTGGGAGTGTTTGATGGGACAGTGTAGAGGCAGCTTTACTCTGTATCTAACCCATGCTGTACCTGCCCTGGGAGTGTTTGATGGGACAGTGTAGATGGATCTTTACTCTGTATCTAACCCGTGCTGTACCTGCCCTGGGAGTGTTTGATGGGACAGTGTAGAGAGAGCTTTACTCTGGATCTAACCCGTGCTGTACCTGCCCTGGGAGTGTTTGATGGGACAGTGTAGAGGGAGCTTTACTCTGTATCTAACCCGCACTGTACCTACCCTGGGAGTGTTTGATGGGACAGTGTAGAGGGAGCTTTACTCTGTATCTAACCCGTGCTGTACCTGGCCTGGGAGTGTTTGATGGGACAGTGTAGAGGCAGCTTTACTCTGTATCTAACCCGTGCTGTACCTGCCCTGGGAGTGTTTGATGGGACAGTGTAGATGGATCTTTACTCTGTATCTAACCCGTGCTGTACCTGCCCTGGGAGTGTTTGATGGGACAGTGTAGCGCAGCTTTACTCTGTATCTAACCCGCGCTGTACCTACCCTGGGAGTGTTTGATGGGAGAGTGTAGAGGGAGCTTTACTCTGTATCTAACCCGTGCTGTACCTGCCCTGGGAGTGTTTGATGGGACAGTGTAGATGGACCTTTACTCTGTATCTAACCCGTGCTGTACCTGCCCTGGGAGTGTTTGATGGGACAGTGTGGAGGGAGCTTTACTCTGTATCTAACCCGTGCTGTACCTGCCCTGGGAGTGTTTGATGGGACAGTGTAGAGGGAGCTTTCATCTGTATCTAACCCCGTGCTGTACCTGCCCTGGGAGTGTTTGATGGGACAGTGTAGAGGGAGCTATGCTCTGTATTTAACCTGTGCTGTACCTGCCCTGGGAATGTTTGATGGGACAGTGTGGAGGGAGCTTTACTCTGTATCTAACCCCGTGCTGTACCTGCCCTGGGAGTGTTTGATTGGGACAGTGTAGAGGGAGCTTTACTCTGTATCTAACCCGTGCTGTACCTGCCCTGGGAGTGTTTGATGGGGCAGTGCAGAGGGAGCTTTACTCTGTATATAACCCGTGCTGTACCTGCCCTGGGAGTGTTTGATGGGACAGTGTAGAGGGAGCTTTACTCTGTATCTAACCCGCACTGTACCTACCCTGGGAGTGTTTGATGGGACAGTGTAGAGGGAGCTTTACTCTGTATCTAACCCGTGCTGTACCTGCCCTGGGAGTGTTTGATGGCACAGTGTAGAGGGAGCTTTACTCTGTATCTAACCCGTGCTGTACCTGCCCTGGGAGTGTTTGATGGGACAGTGTAGATGGATCTTTACTCTGTATCTAACCCGTGCTGTACCTGCCCTGGGAGTGTTTGATGGGACAGTGTAGAGAGAGCTTTACTCTGTATCTAACCCGTGCTGTACCTGCCCTGGGAGTGTTTGATGGGAGAGTGTAGAGGGAGCTTTACTCTGTATCTAACCCGCACTGTACCTACCCTGTGAGTGTTTGATGGGACAGTGTAGAGGCAGCTTTACTCTGTATCTAACCCGTGCTGTACCTGCCCTGGGAGTGTTTGATGGGACAGTGTAGATGGATCTTTACTCTGTATCTAACCCGTGCTGTACCTGCCCTGGGAGTGTTTGATGGGACAGTGTAGAGGGAGCTTTACTCTGTATCTAACCCGTGCTGTACCTGCCCTGGGAGTGTTTGATGGGACAGTGTAGATGGATCTTTACTCTGTCTCTAATCCGTGCTGTACCTGGCCTGGGAGTGTTTGATGGGACAGTGTAGCGCAGCTTTACTCGGTATCTAACCCGCGCTGTACCTACCCTGGGAGTGTTTGATGGGAGAGTGTAGAGGGAGCTTTACTCTGTATCTAACCCGTGCTGTACCTGCCCTGGGAGTGTTTGATGGGACAGTGTAGATGGACCTTTACTCTGTATCTAACCCGTGCTGTACCTGCCCTGGGAGTATTTGATGGGACAGTGTGGAGGGAGCTTTACTCTGTATCTAACACGTGCTGTACCTGCCCTGGGAGTGTTTGATGGGACAGTGTAGCGGGAGCTTTACTCTGTATCTAACCCCGTGCTGTACCTGCCCTGTGAGTGTTTGATGGGACAGTGTAGAGGGGGCTTTACTCTGTATCTAACCTGTGCTGTACCTGCCCTGGGAGTGTTTGATGGGACAGTGTAGAGGGAGCTTTACTCTATATCTAACCCGTGCTGTACCTGCCCTGGGAGTGTTTGATGGTGACAGTGCAGAGGGAGCTTTACTCTGTATCTAACACGTGCTGTACCTGCCCTGGGAGTGCTTGATGGGACAGTGCAGCGGGAGCTTTACTCTATATCTAACCCGTGCTGTACCTGCCCTGGGAGTGTTTGATGGGACAGTGTAGAGGGATCTCTGCTCTGTATCTAACCCACGCTGTTACCTGCCCTGGGAGTGTTTGATGGGAGAATGTAGAGGGAGCTTTACTCTGTATCTAACCCATGCTGTACCTGCCCTGGGAGTGTTTGATGGGACAGTGTAGAGCGGGCTTTACTCTGTATCTAACCCGTGCTGTACCTGCCCTGGGAGTGTTTGATGGGACAGTGTAGAGGGAGCTTTACTCTGTATCTAACCCGTGCTGTACCTGCCCTGGGAGTGTTTGATGGGACAGTGTAGAGGGAGCTTTACTTTGTATCTAACCTGTGCTGTACCTGCCCTGGGAATGTTTGATGGGACAGTGTGGAGGGAGCTTTACTCTGTATCTAACCCGTGCTGTACCTGCCCTGGGAGTGTTTGATGGGGCAGTGCAGAGGGAGCTTTACTCTGTATATAACCCGTGCTGTACCTGCCCTGGGAGTGTTTGATGGGGCAGTGTAGAGGGATCTCTACTCTGTATCTAACCCGCGCTGTACCTGCCCTGGGAGTGTTTGATGGGACAATGTAGAGGGAGCTTTACTCTGTATCTAACCCGTGCTGTGCCTGCCCTGGGAGTGTTTGATGGGGCTGTGTAGCGGGATCTCTACTCTGTATCTAACCCATGCTGTACCTGCCCTGGGAATGTTTGATGGGACAGTGTAGAGGGAGCTTTACTCTTTATCTAACCCCGTGCTGTACCTGCCCTGGGAGTGTTTGATTGGGAAAGTGTATACGGAGCTTTACTCTGTATCTAACCCGTGCTGTACCTGCCCTGGGAGTGTTTGATGGGACAGTGTAGCGGGAGCTTTACTCTGTATCTAACCCCGTGCTGTACCTGCCCTGTGAGTGTTTGATGGGACAGTGTAGAGGGGGCTTTACTCTGTATCTAACCCGTGCTGTACCTGCTTTGGGAGTGTTTGATGGGGACAGTGTAGAGGGAGCTTTACTCGGTATCTAACCCGTGTTGTACCTGCCCTGGGAGTGTTTGATGGGACAGTGTGGAGGGAGCTTTACTCTGTATGTAAACCGTGCTGTACCTGCCCTGGGAGTGTTTGATGGGACAGTGTAGAGGGAGCTTTCCTCTGTATGTAAACCGTGCTGTACCTGCCCTGGCAATGTGTCATGGGACTCTGGGTGCCTGACATGGATCCATGCCCCAGCTCCCAACAATAAAGTGTACGTTTATATAAGAAGAATTACATCGAGTCTACAGCACAGAAACAGGCCATTCGGCCCCACTGCTCCGTGCCGGTGTTTCTGCTCCACACCAGCCTCCTCCCACCCCTCTTCATCTCACCCCATCACCGTATCCTTCTATTCCTTTCTCCCCCATGTGTTTATCCAGCTTCCCCTTAAATGCACCTCTGCTATTCGCCTCAACCACTCCCTGTGGCAGCAAGTTCCACATTCTCACCACTCTCTGGGTAAAGAAGTTTCTCCTGAATTCACGATTGGATTTTGTAAAACAGACATTTCTGCTGCCCGGGACAGCCTGGTTCGGGCGCTCGGATTCTCAGTGAGGAATGAAACCCGAGCAGGAGCAGTGGTAGCACTCTCTCTAGCCTCTGCATCAGAAGGTGGTGAGTTCAAGTCCTACTCCAGGGACTTGAGCACATAAAGCTAGGCTGACACTCCACGGCAGTACTGAGGGAGCGCCGCACTGTTGGAGGGGCAGTACTGAGTGAGCGCCGCACTGTCGGAGGGGCAGTACTGAGGGAGCGCCGCACTGTCGGAGGGGCAGTACTGAGGGAGCGCCGCACTGTCGGAGGGGCAGTACTGAGGGAGCGCCGCACTGTCGGAGGGGCAGTACTGAGGGAGCGCCGCACTGTCGGAGGGGCAGTACTGAGGGAGCGCCGCACTGTCGGAGGGGCAGTACTGAGGGAGCGCTGCACTGTCGGAGGGGCAGTACTGAGGGAGCGCCGCACTGTGGGAGGGGCAGTACTGAGGGAGCGCCGCACTGTCGGAGGGGCAGTGCTGAGGGAGCGCCGCACTGTCGGAGGGGCAGTGCTGAGGGAGCGCCGCACTGTCGGAGGGGCAGTACTGAGGGAGCGCCGCACTGTTGGAGGGGCAGTACTGAGGGAGCGCTGCACTGTCGGAGGGGCAGTACTGAGGGAGCGCCGCACTGTGGGAGGGGCAGTACTGAGGGAGCGCCGCACTGTCGGAGGGGCAGTACTGAGGGAGCGCCGCACTGTCGCAGGGGCAGTACTGAGGGGGCGCCGCACTGTCGGAGGGGCAGTACTGAGGGAGCGCCGCACTGTCGGAGGGGCAGTACTGAGGGAGCGCCGCACTGTCGGAGGGGCAGTACTGAGGGAGCGCCGCACTGTCGGAGGGGCAGTACTGAGGGAGCGCCGCACTGTCGGAGGGGCAGTACTGAGGGAGCGCCGCACTGTCGGAGGGGCAGTACTGAGGGAGCGCCGCACTGTCGGAGGGGCAGTGCTGAGGGAGCGCCACAGTGTCGGAGGGGCAGTACTGAGGGAGAGCCGCAATGTCGGAGGGGCAGTACTGAGGGAGCGCCGCATTGTGGGAGGGGCAGTACTGAGGGAGAGCCGCAATGTCGGAGGGGCAGTACTGAGGGAGCGCCGCAGTGTCGGAGGGGCAGTACTGAGGGAGCGCCGCAGTGTCGGAGGGGCAGTACTGAGGGAGCGCCGCACTGTCGGAGGAGCAATGCTGAGGGAGCGCCGCACTGTCGGAGGGGCAGTACTGAGGGAGCGCCGCACTGTCGGAGGGGCAGTACTGAGGGAGCGCCGCACTGTCGGAGGGGCAGTACTGAGGGAGCGCCGCACTGTCGGAGCGGCAGTACTGAGGGAGCGCCGCACTGTCGGAGGGGCAGTACTGAGGGAGCGCCACACTGTCGGAGGAGCAGTACTGAGGGAGCGCCGCACTGTCAGAGGGGCCATACTGAGGGAGCGCCGCACTGTCGGAAGGGGGTTACTGAGGGAGCGCCGCACTGTCGGAGGGGCAGTACTGAGGGAGCGCCGCACTGTCGGAGGGGCAGTACTGAGGGAGCACCGCACTGTCGGAGGGGCATTACTGAGGGAGCGCCACACTGTCGGAGGGGCAGTACTGAGGGAGTGCGGCACTGTCGGAGGGGCAGTACTGAGGGAGCGCTGCACTGTCGGAGGAGCAGTACTGAAGGAGTGCCACACTGTCAGAGGGGCAGTACTGAGGGAGCACCGCACTGTCGGAGGGGCATTACTGAGGGAGCGCCACACTGTCGGAGGGGCAGTACTGAGTGAGTGCGGCACTGTCGGAGGGGCAGTACTGAGGGAGCGCTGCACTGTCGGAGGAGCAGTACTGAAGGAGTGCCACACTGTCGGAGGGGCAGTACTGAGGGAGTGCCGCACTGTCGGAGGGGAAGTACTGAGGGAGCGCCGCACTGTCGGAGGGGCAGTACTGAGGGAACGCTGCACTGTCGGAGGGGCAGTACTGAGGGAGCGCTGCACTGTTGGAGGGGCAGTAATGAAGGAGTGCCATACTGTCTGAGATGCCATCTTTTGGATGAGACATTAACCCGAGGCCGCGCCTGCTCTCTCTGGTCGATGTAAAGGATCCCAGGGCCACGATTTCGAAGAAGAGCAGAGGGGAGTTCTCCCTGGTGTCCTGGGGCCAATATTTATCCCTCAACCAACATCACTAAAACAGATGATCTGGTCATTATCACATTGCTGTTTGTGGGAGCTTGCTGTGCGCAAATTGGCTGCCTCGTTTCCCACATTACAACAGTGACCACACTTCAAAAGTACTTAATTGGCTGTGAGGGTCTTTGGGATGTCCGATGGTCGTGAAAGGCGCTGGAGAAATGCGAGTCTTTCTCGTACAACGTACATTCACCAGCCCCGCCCCCCCCCGCCCCGCTCCCCCCACCATCGTCCGTCCTAGAAGAAACATAGAAGATTGGAGCAGGAGTCGGCCATTCGGCCCTTCGAGCCTGCTCTGCCATTCAACGAGATCATGGCTGATCATCCAAACCCTAGCACCCGGTCCCTAAACCGACAGCCATCCCACCCAAGACCTATCCCTGTAACCCCGTAACCCCACGTATTTAATCCCCCTAACACTAAGGGCCAATTTTTATCATGGCCAATCAACCTAACCCGCACATCTTTGGACTGTGGGAGGAAACCGGAGCACCCGGAGAAAACCCACGCAAACACGGGGAGAATGTGCAAACTCCACACAGACAGTCGCCCGAGGCCGGATTTGAACCCGGGTCCCTGGCGCTGTGAGGCAACAGTGCTAATCACTATGCCACCGTGTCCTACTCCTCACGTTCAAGACCAGACCCTGCCGATCACTCCTGCATCATTAGGCCACTTTATTGATTGAGCAGGGGTGCAATCTCTGCTAATTGCGAGCTCCCCTGTTGGGCCGGTCGGAGCCGAGTTAATTAACAGCCAATTACTGCCCAGCCAAGTGGAACCCGAGCTCTTGTTCACTGCGACTGACCCCCCGTGACCTGCCTTGTGCCTGTCTGATATTTTTTAACTGGCCTGGTCACGAGGGAAACCCAGCACCTCCCTCTCGCGCTGTTTCGCTCCCGTTCTCCGGCCTGGGTTCAGGGAGCGCGAGAGAGCTTTCGGGGGACGAGCCCACGGGCCCCTCCGAGCCTGTCCCTTCCCCCTCGATCAGCCCCCTTTACCCACCTGTTAACCCGAGCCTCCCTCAGTCTTTCCACCAACACAACTACCTCGAGAATTCCCACCTTGAATTCTCTGCCTCAACACTGTGCCCAGGTGACGGATCCCTAAACTCAAATCCCTTTTGCCTGTCGATGTTTTTCTCCAGTTTCCTCATGTTTCTCTCGCTCCCCTGGTATTTGAGGTTTTCATCACACGGACTCATTTGACTGGATCAGCTTTGTCCCTTCATCATCTCAAAACATCAATTCTCCTCTTCCCCAACAGTGAAATCCTCAGAATCTAAACTCCTGCTGGCTGGACTCATCTTCGCTGGGCTCAACTCAACTTTCACATCTTCCCCTAACCCCTCTCACCCCTTCCTCTCACCCCTCACCCCTCACCCCCACACCTCACCCCCCTCACCCCTTCCCCTCACCCCCCACCCCTCACCCCCCACCCCTCACCCCCCACCCCTCACCCCCCACCTCTCACCCCCCACCCCTCACCGCCCACCCTCTCACTCCTCACCCCCCACCCTTCACCCCTCACCCCCCACTCCTCACCCCCCACCCCTCACCCCTCACCGCCCACACCCCTCACCCCCACCCCTCACCCCCACCCCCACCCCTCAACCCCACCCCTCCTCACCGCTTCCCCTCACCCCCACCCCCTCACCCCTCACCCCTCACCCCCCACCCCTTAGGCCCCTCACCCCCACCCCTCACCCCCCACCCCTTCCCCTCACTCCCCACCCCTCCTCACCCCTTCCCCTCACCCCCACCCCTCACCCCTCACTCCCCACCCCCTCACCCCCCGCAGCTCACCCCTCCTCACCCCTCATCCCCAACCCCCCACCCCTCACCCCCACCCCCTCACCCCTCTCACCCCCACCCCTCACCCTTCACCCCCCACCCTTCACCCCTCACCCCCCACCCTCACTCCTCACCCCCCACCCCTCACCCCTCACCGCCCACCCCCCTCACCCCCACCCCTCACCCCCACCCCCACCCCTCAACCCCACCCCTCCTCACCGCTTCCCCTCACCCCCACCCCCTCACCCCTCACCCCTCACCCCCCACCCCTCACCCCCCACCCCTTAGGCCCCTCACCCCCACCCCTCACCCCCCACCCCTTCCCCTCACTCCCCACCCCTCCTCACCCCTTCCCCTCACCCCCACCCCTCACCCCTCACTCCCCACCCCCTCACCCCCCACACCTCACCCCTCCTCACCCCTCATCCCCAACCCCCCACCCCTCACCCCCACCCCCTCACCCCTCTCACCCCCACCCCTCACCCTTCACCCCCTGCCCCTCACCCCTCATCCCCCTAACCCCTCTCACCCCTTCCCCACACCCTCCCCAGAGCTGCACACCCCTCACCCCCCACCCCTCACCCTCCACCCCTCACCCCCCTCACCCCCCACCCCTCACCCCCCACCCCTCACCCCCTAACCCCTCTCACCCCTTCCCCACACCCTCCCCAGAGCTGCACCCCCCCACCCCTCCACCCCCTTCACCACTCACTCCTCGCCCCCCTCACCCCTTCACCCCTCGCCCCCCTCACCCCTCACCCCCCTGCTAACCCCACCCCACAGCCCTACCCCACCCCGTTCCCCGACGGTTGAGAAGGGAAGCGGGTAGTTTTGCCTTTCCAGAGAAAAATGTCGGCCTGGTCCTCGTGGGGAATCGCTTGCCCGCTGACTCCTGCCCGAGGCCCAACCCGGCCCGTCGAATGCACAAGGGAGCAACCGATACCGTGAGCTCTCCGAACCCTTCGACTGGGCTCCAGTCTGTAACTCGCTCCAGAGTGTTTCCAATTCTGTGTCAGGTTCGTAAAGCTATTGTTCATTCCGCTGATCTGGGGTGGGGGGGATGGTGGTGGTGGGGTGTTTGTGTCTGGTGAGGTCACGTAACGTGAGCAGGCCTGTGTTTGTGACGTCACAGCAGCTAGCGGGTTCTTGTGTCCTCACTCCCTGCCTGCCCTTCCATCATTGTGAAGGGGCCTGACGTGAGTATATCTCTTCAACTTTCACACATTATCAGTCCCGCTGTTACGGCAAGAATTGTAATTCTTTAACTCCGGGGCTAGTTATCGTTTCTCAAAACCTTCCGCTGCCTATGTTGACTGCCTCACTGCATTGCCGGGTGCGGCGATGAGGAACCAGTATTCATCCGGCGCCTGATCACAACCTCAGGACGCCCCAAAGTTCTTAGATTCCAATGAGCCGCTCTTCAGGTGTAGGGGCGGAGAGGACAAACGCAGCCGCCACATTCTGCACAGCAAGGTGCCGTGAACAGCTCATGGGAAGGGCCGCCGGTTAATGCGGTTGGCTTGGTTTTAGGGAGATAATGTGGGGGGCCAGGACACCAGGACAGCTCCCCGACTCTCCTTCCGACAGCGCCCTGGAATCTCATAGTCCACCTGAGCAGGCAGACGCAGCCTTGGTTTGACAGGGCAGACGTGCACCTCAGACGAGATTCTGTGTTACAATCATAGAAACAGAAGATAGGAGCAGGAGTCGGCCATTCGGCCCCTCGAGCCTGCTCCGCCATTCAATGAGATCATGGCTGATCATCCAAATTCAGTACCCTGTCCCTGCCTTCTCCCCATAGCCCTTGATCCCTTTAGCCTTAAGAAAGATATCCAACTCCTTCTTGAATATATTTAATGAATTGGCCTCCACTGCCTTCTGTGGTAGAGAATTCCACAGGTTCACCACTCTCTGGGTGAAGAAATTCCTCCTCATTTCTGTCCTAAATGGCTTACCCCTTATCCTTAGACTGTGACCCCTGGTTCTGGACTCCCCCGCCATCGGGAACACCCTTCCTGCATCTAGTCTGTCCAGTCCTGTTAGAATTTTATAAGTTTCAATGAGATCCCCTCTCATTCTTCTAAACTCCAGCGAGTATAAGCCCAATCGACCCAATCTCTCCTCATACGTCATTCCTGCCATCCCAGGTATCAGTCTGGTGAATCTTCGCTGCACTCCCTCCATGGCAAGAACATCCTTCCTCAGAGAAGGCGACCAAAACTTGGGTTGGACCTTCAACCCGCAACCATCGAACTCCGCCCTGTCCCTGAATTGTTCCTCTATTTTATGATTTGGGTTTTCTGGGCTGAGGTATGTTAGAGGCAGAGTGAATCTTGCATAGAGTTTGGCAGCAAAGAAACAGGCCGGTGTTTGTGCTCCACACCAGCCTCCTCCCACCCCTCTCCATCTCACCCCATCACCATATCCTTCTATTCCTTTCTCCCTCGTGTGTTTATCCAGCTTCCCCTTAAATGAGTCTCCGCTATTCGCCTCAATCACTCCCTGTGGCAGCGAGTTCCACATTCTCACCACGCTCTGGGTAAAGAAGTTTCTCCTGAATCCTTTATTTATAGAATGATACAGCACAGGAGGAGGCCAGTCGGCCCATCGTGCCTGTGCCAGCTCTTTGAACGAGCTCTCCGATTAGTCCCACTCCCCTGCTCTTTCCCCACAGCCCTGTGAATTTTTCCTTTTCAAGTATTTCTCCAATTCCCTTTTGAAAGTTACTATTGAATCTGCTTCCACCGCCCTTTCAGGCAGCGCGTTCCAGATCACAACAACTCGCTCCGTAAAAACATTCTCCTCATCTCCCCTCTGGTTCTTTTACCGATTATCTTCACTCTGTGTCCTCTGGTTACCAACCCTCCTGCCACTGGAAACAGTCTCTCCTTATTTACTCCATCGAAACTCCTCATGATTTTGAACACCTCAATTAAATCTCCCCTTAACCTTCTCTGCTCTAAGGAGAACAACCCCAGCTTCTCCAGTCTCTCCACGTAACTGAAGTCCCTCGTCCCTGGGACCGTTCTGGTAAATCTCCTCCGCACCCTCTCCAAGGCCTTGACATCCTTCCTAAAGTGCGGTGCCCAGAATTGGACACAATATTCTAGCTCCGGCCTAATCAATGGTTTATAAAGGTTTAGCATAACTTCCTTGCTTTTGGAGTCTAGGCCTCTATGCAAGAACTGACTGCTAAGACAGAAACTGACTATATCCTGATGACAGTCTGTGAAGTGACATGAAGGGTTCACAGGAACAGGAGGAGGCCATTCAGCCCCACCAGTCTCTTCCACCATTCAATGAGATCGTGGCTGATCTGTGGCCTAACTCCATCCTCTCGCCTTGGCTCCATATCCCTACATATCCTTCAGCCTTGGATTAACATTTCATCTGAAAGACAACCCATCCG